>NC_048917.1:2568519-2645590 GCF_011077185.1 Oxyura jamaicensis | reverse complement strand
CCGGGAGGCGGCGGGGGAGGCTCCCCGGTGACAGGAGCGGGGCCCGGCCGGGGCCCGGCGCCCGCAGTGCGCCCGGAGCCCCGCGGGGGGTGGGGGAGGCCGCTAGCCGTGCCCCCGCGTGGGGCCGGGCCGGGCGGGGGCGCGGTGCCTCCTGACAGCTGGGCCCGGGGAGCCGCAGTCGGCTCCCGGGGAGTCCCCTCGGCAGCTGGGCCCCGCTCGGCCCTCGCCGAGTTGGCTTTGGCGAAGTAGGCGGCTTTCCGCTCGTCGGGATGCCGGCTGATTCGGGTGGACTGCTCTGCTTGCTGGCCTCCCTCCTCCCCAGATCATACTCACAAAATTTCACTTCCGTTGCAGTCTTAATCCTGTTTAGTTTCATGGCCGGTAATCTGGGATTTGGTGGGTCCTTAGCTTGACGTGTTTGTCAGACCAGAAGCCAAAGCATGTTGTTGTCCTTTTCTTTGTATTAGATGATCCCCGGACTTTGTAGCTTCTGCTTTTCACCCTTGGTTTTGTGGTTCCTTCACCCTGTTAATTACTTAGCAGAGAACTAGAAACAACTTAGAATGCGGGTTCCATGCGATGGCCTCGGGACATAGATTCACGCTCTTGGTAGTTGTGTGTTATCAGGAGCAAGTCAGAGAAACAGTGGGATCCCAGGCAGTGGGATCTTGCACTAGCTTTCCAGTCTTGTCAGAAGAGTTAGGGGGAGCTGACCCTGCTGTGTGTGCGGTTAAATGAATTTTTTGGACTTTATTGTCATACATTTACATATACTTAGTTTTCATTCTCAAGAACAACATGTCTTTTTGCATCTCGTGTTATTTGTTTAGGTTGTCTTCCTTGTGGTACTGTAGATTGCACCTGCAAAAGCAATGCTTTCTGTGAATGTGGGAGCCTGAAGATTTTGGGGGTTAATCCTGAAAGCTTTGTGTTTCAAATGGTCATCCATGAGGACCTGGAGACCATCCCTGGTGTTTCCGTCTGTGTGAATGGAGTCGTTCTAGCAGCTGGTTGAACATATGGGTAGAGATGGGCTCTAAAGTCATCATCTGTTTGCCTACTTGAGTTCTTAAGAAGCATTCTTACTCAAAAATGAAAGCTTCAGTACCTTTTCCTAAACTCTAGAAGTAAAGGCAGACTGGCAGGGAGGGCTCTCGTGCATCTTACTTTCAAAAAACACAATGATCCCAACTTTTTGGACTCCAGTTACATTTGATTGCTACAAGCAATCAACAGTCATCTGAAAAACAGTTAATATTTAAGTCCTAATGAACAGCAAAATAATTTAAGTCATAGTTTACAAAAAGAATAAACTTGTTTTCAGTTGTTTTCAGAAGTTTAAACTGTCCTTGAGGATACCAAGAGCAGTTTCAACACTTGATGCAAGATACAGGCTTATTGATACAACCTGTAATGCTGATGTCAGAAGAGAAAAATGGCGATAGCATGTACAGTTAAATGGTGGTTATTTTGAAATAGGTGTTGTTGTCATATGGATTGTTGACTTATTAAATTGCTGTGCTGCCAGTGGCAAGAAGTGGGCTTCTGCCATTGTGGACACATCTCTTCCACTTCAGTGAGATCCTGTGTTCATTTCACAGCTTAAAAAAAATAATAATAAATCCAATACGCAGATCTGCTATGGTTCTGTGAAAACAAAATCTTCATTTGTTTCTAATTTTCTGTATCACAGCCTTACCTGTTGGGCAGCATGGTTCACGTGGTTTGTGTGAGCATTCTAGCACTGGCTTTTTGGCATAACCAAAGGCAGTATGTCTTGGGTTTAAGGCAAAATACTGGCTGACTATGTCCTTTACATTATTTTTTACTACGTGAGTATAAATGACAAGTTGGAGTTCAGAAAAAAACATTGAAAGGCATTAGACCCAGAGATGTACCTCTCAGGAATCTCCTGAATCACAAATTTAGGGGCTAGGAGAATATTGTAGGAGGATTATCACAGCATACTTTGTTCGTTTGTTTGTTTTTCATACTTTTTCGAGGCAATCAGTATTGGCCAATGTTGGGACAAACAGTACAAGGCAAAATGTAGGCAGTGCTTAGCAATTACAAATTAATTTGCATATCAGTAGTAAAACAACAAAATTATCAGGCAGGTCAAAATTCAGTGTTGTGTTTCCGAACTCTTCAGTTAAGATATCAAAAGAAATCCTGTATCTCCTACAGAGCTGTTCTCCCACTAGAACATCCATGTGAAGTACCCTCATGTCAGCACTCTGTTTCTTCCTACAAAATGCACGTCCCGCCACTGGGAGTTGGGTAGGCTGGGTCTTGATCATTGTTTGGGCCATGGAGAGATGTGATCCTGGAGAGTTCATGATCTAGCAAACTTGGCATTAGCCTCTGATCCCATGGAAGGAAGTGGTTGGCAAATGCGGATTAGGTCTTGGAGTAGAGTGGGACGTGGCCGTTTGTTTCATCATGCTGAGGCTTTACATCAGAAACATGGGTATTGCTGTGGAGAGACCTGCAGAACATGAGCAGTGGGAAGGGAATGGTTGAGCAGAGCTCTTGGCCTGGTGCAGAATGCCGTGCTGCGTGGTGGTGGTAGTATTTGTAGTCCTTGAAGTTAAGAAGCGGTGTGGTTAAATGACAGCATACAAGTTTAACAGATACTTAATTGTGGGCATGGGCAGTCAGGCTCCACTGCTTTAATTCCACGTGAATCTTCTTGGGCACACCAGATGGGATATGCTACTTTTCTTGGAAAGCTCCTGATAGTGCAGGACGTGCAGAGATGTCTTCCAGGGGTTGACATCATCGGAGCAGGTACTTTGTAAGTCGATAGTCCGTTTTTCTGACCTGAAGAAGCCTTCAGCATAATAAAAAACAGTCTTTGCACATAAATGGATCAAATGTGGAAAGGGAAGACACAGATCTGTACGTTATATCACACTTTTGTCTCAAAAGTACCAATTCATCAGAGTTTTTGGGGTAAATTCATTGCAAGCTTTTATAGCCGCCTCGGAACTGTCACAGAACCACAGAGTGGTTGAGGTTGGAAGGGGCCTCCAGAGCTGGTCCTTGTTGAACCTCCCGAGGTTCCTCTCTGCCATGTCTCCAACTGTGGCTTGTCGCCATTTCGCTGCTTGGTTCCGTGACATCCACAGGAAGATTTTAAGGCACGCCCTGCAAGAAGATCCTATAGGCTGGTAAAAGTAAAACAGGCAGCCCGGGCATGAAGAGTACTGCAGAAACTGTTGTTAGGAAAAAAAAAAAAATTTTTTGTAAAAAAAAAAAAAAAAAAAAAAAAAAAAAAAAACATGCAATGGCTATCACTAGCGAAACAGAAAGCACTAAGGCAGGGGGACAACTCAAGACCCACGGTCCAGCTGTGCACACCTTGAAGACAATAACAGGAAACTTGTACTTGAGGTAGGGAAGAAAAAACATTATTGGGATTCGAAGAGATGAGATCCGCTCATCGTGGTTACGAAAATGATCAAATTGGCAGACATGTTTGCTATGAATTAGCGTAGGGTAGTTGGAGAGTCTAAGAGAAGATTACAGTGATCAAGGCAACACGATGATTAGGTCCGGGATTAGTATTTTTGTTGCCCATTTAGAGAGGAATTAATGGATAAATAAAATGGCCTGCCACATGTTTATGAGAGTCATAAATTTTGTGACTTTGTGTCTTGGGTAGTTACTGATCCGGCATTGCCACGCGCTGAGGTTTTAGCCCCATTCTCCCTTCAGGCTTTGATTCTGAACGTTGTCTCGGTCTTGCAGTTTGCAGCATGAGTGTCAGCCTCTTCTCCTCAGAGCCTCACTATTAAGTGAAAACGGAGCCAAATGCAGCAATGCTGTATGGTGGTGTTTCAGTTTAATTTGGTTTCAGATTCTAAGCTAATTAATTATAATTGTAAGAAAATGACTGAAGGTTTGTGGCTGTTGTGGACAGTAGTTACCGGACTGGAGAAGGAAACATTTATGTGAACATAGATCATAGATGTGAGACTTGCATTGGCTGGTGGATTCCCTCCTTTTCTTTAATATGAATAATAAAAATTCATATCCTGGCTTAGAATTACCACACTGTTGGCCAGTTTTCCTTTGTTCATCAACATGTAGGAGAAAATCCCATTTCCGTTGATCTGAAGTAGCCTAATGGCCTGAATGTTGGGCCTTGGCCTGGGAGCTGTCCCCAGCTTGCTTTCTAGTGCTGCTCTGTTGATTTTTTATTTTTATTTCTGGTTGTAAAATTGAGATTTTATCTAATTACCTCTGGTCTTCTGAGCAACTATACCATTTTGTTATTTTCCTTAGTTGAAAAGTCATAGCTGCAAACAGAAATCCCTTTTAATAACAAGGAAATAAGTCATTTTTCTCTGAGAGTGTAGCTGGTGAAGCCCAGCTTCGTGGCAATTTCCATTTTGTGTCCTCCCCAGTGTTTGTTCTGCCCCCTGTAATTCTGGCGTCTGACTTCCAGCCTATGCCTGCCGCAGCCGCCGTTGTCCTCCTCGGGGCCACCTTTCACACCCCTTCTCCTGTCCCCTCTATACGTCAGTGCTCGGTGAGCCACCTCCCAGTGTCACCTCCTCACTCCGACAGGAGGCCCGTGGGCCGTATGTCCGGTGGCTCTGGACCCCACTGGTTGTGTGCCGGTGGGCTGAGCCCCCAGGAGGCTGTGTCCAAGGGGTCTGCTGAGCTCACTGTGACTGTTGAAACTCATTTTGGAGCTCATTAAAACCATGGAAATCTTCTCGTGGCATTGTTACAGTTCAGCCTTAATCACGTAGAAAATAACGAACAGATTGTTCTGCTCATTTCATCGTTTCGTTGCCCATGGCAGGGGGGTTGGAACCAGATGATCTTGAAGGTCCCTTCTAACCCAAACCATCCCACGATTCCACGATCGTGCTGGTTTACCTTAATCCTATAGAAAATAAGAACAGAAGATCATGCTGCTTTAATTCCTGTGATGCTCTTTTCAGTACGTTGATGTTTTTTTCAGGCTTGCTCCCTATATATTTGCATCTTCAAAAATGATTAAGGTATTTAAAGACGATCTGCTTTCAACGCTCCAAAAGTAAAGAAGGCTGCCTGCTGGCTTGGTTCACTTTCAGCCTCTGGAGTCTCTGAAGGGAGAGCCTTTCCTTGAGGGCTCCTAAGGCTGAGGAGGTTGATCTAGGGTACTGCATGTTATATCCACGGGATGGGCGAGCAGGTGGATGGCGTATTGCCAGAGCAGCAGCAGAACATCCACGCACTCTCTCGGCGTGCCGCGAGGCCATGTACACCCTTGTGCTGTCATTGCATTGCCCCAGGGGCTGCGCTCCTCCTGCCCTCGTGCTCATCCAAGCTCCCACTCTACGACCGGCACTCGTGTCCCTTTTGTTACACCATACCCAAATGTCAGGTCAGGGTGCAACGTATGCTTTTAGCTTGGCCCATGCACAAAGACCTGCAATTTGTCCCAGCCAGTAGTCATTGATGCTCCGTGTTTGTGTCCTCTGCGGATGCTTTCTGCGATGCTTTTTTTTTTTTTCGTGGATAAAAATGTAACAGGGTGCACGGATTTGGTTTGTTCTTTGGCAGTGGGGGAAATAGCAGCTTCTGGCTCTGTGGTGGTCTGTGTGCAAGCACAGGAGGTGGTGCTGGCACACTGCTCGAGCAGCCTGCTAGCCAGGGACCAGGAAGCCTTGCAGTAGCAAGGTGATTAAAGTAAACTTTTGCTTTAGTTCTTAGAGAATTTGTGATGAAAAAGTTCCCTGAAATGCATTATTTGTCATAATTTGTCTTACGACAAACAGGTTAATTATACATACATAATAGTGTACCAATGATAGGTAGAAGGATGGACTTCCCTGTTTCAGTACACCTGGAAGTACAAATTAGTGTGATATAATTTTTTTTCCTCTTCTACCTTTTCCCCATTGTTCTGGGATTGTGAAAAGTCCTTAACTGATACGCAGATGTTGCAGCGTCTTTGAGAACCAGCGTGTACTTGGGTTAAGCCTAACTTTCCTGGTGGCTCAGATGATTAAACCCACATTGTTTCTTATATTTGCATGCTTTAGTGTAGGTTTCATTGACTGCATCTGCATCATTCCTTAGCTGCGACTAGTGTATTTCACTGGGGCAGGGTGACAGTGCTAGAAGTAGCAGGGTACAGATTTTTTTTAAAAAAAAAAAGTTACTTTCATGCTCAGTATTAAAAGTCGTAAAGCCTTAATCATAATTTAAAATGCCTTGTGGGTTAATTGGAAAATATATAATACTAATATTTTTGTTTTTTTTTGACTATAATTTAAAATTGGTTTTACAGATAAATTGTATTTTGTAGTAGGTTCCAGGAAAGGTTGGTGTTCTTGAAACTTAAGCTGTGTGACTGCTTTTCTGGAACTTTCTGAAATCCAATTGCTTTCTAATAATTCTGAATATTTATTTCATTTCTGCTGTAAAACTGAAGTTTAATTCTGTCTTTATTTTCTCTTTCCAGAGTAAAAGATGCTGACTGCCAGTAGTAGAACAGATCTTCTGTGGAACATATATCTGTAAATCTTCCCTAAAATTACCTGGAGGCATATATTCCGCCTGTGATGGACCCTCGGAATACTGCTATGTTAGGCTTGGGCTCTGATTCTGAAGGGTTTTCTGGGAAAAGCCCCTCTGTGGTAAACATTGGCACACTGGTGGGAAAAGAAGTAGAGCTAGAAAGTTGTACCAAGGAAGAAGACGGTGAGAAGAATCGGGAGGGGAGCAGTGCTGAGAATGGGAAGAACGAGGGTCTAACTGATGCACAGCAACAGTTTTCAGTGAAAGAAACAAACTTTTCAGAGGGAAACTTGAAACTGAAGATTGGTCTTCAAGCAAAGAGAACGAAGAAGCCTCCTAAGAACCTTGAGAATTATGTGTGCCGGCCTGCTATAAAAACCAGCATCAAGCAACCAAGAAGGGCACCAAAGAGTGGGAAGATGACAGACGAGAAGAATGAGCATTGTCCTTCAAAACAAGTGAGTAGTGTTTTTATTTATCAAGTGTTTTGCAAGTTAGAGTAAATTTAAACTCTGTTTAAAAGTTTTTAGCATCTCTGCATGATCATGTTCTACTGACTGCTTTGGATGTGACCTCTGATATTGAAGTTAGAAATGGTTTGATTTAGTTCTGACTGAGAGATTTTGCTCTTTCACAGCTTTTCAACTTTTTTTAAGTAGTAATGAAAAATAATGTTGACTTGAGGTGAACCTGAAAAGCAACAGTGTAATTTTAAGTCTCTTGTGTTGAAGATTTTTATTTTTTCCTCTATTTAAGTCAGACTGTGTATTTGCTGTATTTGTCTCTACAGTATTTGAATATAGTATTTGAAACTTCCCCAAATCTGAAGAGATAGCCCTGCCTCGGGGATGTCTTGTTTTCATCATTGTCATGATACAACAAGTAACAGCTTCTATAAGAGAAAGGGAGAGCAAGAGAAATGACAAGAACTACAAATGTAGTTGCATAGATACTAAATTTTAGAGGTGTTTTGTTACAGCATGTAACGGATCCTGGGTCAAAGATTCCCTAAACCAAAGATGGTTTCATTGCTCCAGCCTGCATCCTGTTGGTCAGGCTGCCTGTGTGAATTCTGTCCTGGCACATCTTGTAAGGCACAGCCTACCCACAGAAGGAAAATTCCTTTCTTTTGTACCGAGATTATGTCTCTCTGACATACCCAAGCCTTTTTCTTTTGCCTGTCATGCCCATAGTTAAGTTTTCTTTCAGGAAGAGCATCTTCAAGCACAAATAATAAATGATGCCCTTAAGGACCAAGTGTGCTGTATGTTACAGGTGATGACTCAAATGACTTTTTCCAGATTCTACCATACAACTTCCTTTCCTTTTCTACATTATCAACAGAAAGGATTTTTTAGCCAGCCTATGATACAGGAGATTCTCAAGCAGAAGCGGTACACTATGTAACGTAATACTTTGGCTATGGCAGTCTGGAATATCCAGTCACTGATCTCTCTTTACATCCAAATTGAGGTACTTCTTGCACTTAAAACTCTCTTTTTAGCAAAGCCCTGAACCGTTAAGGATGGAAACTTTTCCACTCCATTAATTGATCATGCCCTGGGATTTTTTTTTACCAAAGAGAATAATTAATGTTGGAACTCAGATGGTGACAACATGGATTCTTCTTCCTTGAGATCTTTGTATACTGGATTTTTCTCAAAAAGATCCATCATATTTCAAATGGAAATTAGAAATTTGGGGGGTAAAATCAGTTAGGTAGAGTTCCTGGTCCTTTTCAGATGGATGTCACAGTGGATGATCAGTGGTCCTTTCTGCCCTTAAATAAATTTAAAAACTGTATTTCATGCTCTCAGTAGTACCCTTTTTTATATGATTTTATGTTATCAGTATGTTGTATCATAGATCTGGTATCGATTTTTCATTCCAGCAGTTCTAAGTGGAGTTATTCCCGCTGCTTGTCTGGTTAATAACCTAAATGCATAGTATGGAGAAATGCAGATCTGTCTCTACAATTCAAATGCTTCTTGCTTAAAATAGTTCCAAATCCATGACTAATGATAATTCATTTCAGATACCCTACTGTCTCTATAGAATCGTACCAAAATGTTTTATAAATTCTTTAACTCCATGTGTCCCCTGATAGAAACGATGGTTTACAGCATCCTACTCCTTTCTAGCAAGTGATGAAAATTGTCTTTCTAGAAACAAATGGCAGACGTGGTTTAAAACTATTGCATATTTTGAATATGACACCCGAGGGATTTCTTTTATCTTACTGCAGTGAAATAAAGCAAGCTTCAGCACTGAAAATTACGCTTCGGAAAATTAAATTGATCCCTTAATCTTTCCTTTCTGTGGAGAGGAGGCAAGGGGAAGGAATTACGTGGCCAGCTCAGGGCAAGGTGTGATGAGCTGTTGAGCTGTGAAGCCAGGCTGCCCGTACTTACAGGAGGAATTCAGAACTTGAACGACAATTTAGCGTAGCGTACTCAGTTAACCACTAAGACACAAGCAGTGGTACTCCTTGCCTGGGAATATCAGTGTAAAACATCAAAGTAGTAGGAAAATACTTTGTGCTTCCATCTCTACTTTTATGCTTCTTTCTCAAGCTCGCTGCCGAAAGGACTTCTACAGCTTGAGCAGCATCTTCAGCTGTTAACAGAGGGTTTCCCTCACTTGCAAAGAATGGGTTAGCAGAAGTGGGTAAGTTTGTTTAGTTTGTCTTCCAGAAGTGTGTAGGGACAGAGCTAACAGCCTGCTGAAAAGAATTGGGCAGAAAAGAAATGGCAAAGATTTCCGGGTGCTAGGAGGAATGGGATTAGAAGTTACTGTCATAGTGAAGCAGTGCTGAATTTGTTTTTTTGGCACCAAGTGTGAAACTTGGACTTCTTGGATTCAAAAAAAACTGTTGAGTGGCCAACAGACATTGCGATATGGCTAGTGCACCTTTCCTAAGCCTGAAAATGGGAGCCCTAGACATAAATACAGTCTTCCACTGGTTTTAACATGAGAGGTGTCTGAACAGCTCACCTGGGGTGGGTACAGACAGCGGCACAGCCAGGTTGCATTACTGAAGTTTTTGAAAACAGGAAGGCAAGTGATAGTAACAGTCAGCTGAAATCCTAAAATACTCGTGGTAAAGCAGTGGAGCAAGATGGAACATGCCCTTTTGCTCCATCTTCTTACTCCATTGTAAAACTGCTGAGTGCAGTGTTCTGTAGTGCTTTCTGTTGCCCTTGGTCACATAGGGAAGCTCTGCAGGAACGTCTGCTGATGAAATCACAGCCACTAACTGAAAAATTTTGAGCAAAAAAAATAACAAAGCTAAAGAAATGTTTTGCTTTATCCCAAGAACCTTTTCTGCAGGATCTGGGACATGAGTTTTTTGTCTTAGACTACAGAAAATCACATTTTTCCTGGTAGTTAGTTAAACCTTTCTTTTAGAAAAAACTAGAAGAGTCTCAGTGGTGAAAAACACAAAACATGGTTTCACCCTTTATTTTGAGAACTCACGTAGAACATATTGATGCCACAACTACATATGCACTGGAATTTTTGTGATTCTTCAGGATCCTTGTTTGAATTAGAACCTGGCATTTGCCAGAAGTATAACAGCTAAAATAATAACACGTAAATATATATTATATATGGTATATTATATATTACACATTCTATATAGTAGTTACATACGTGCACATTTATTATTTATATAAATAAAGGTATATTTAAAATTCTCTCTATGTATTTAATCCGTACTGCTTGCTGATAGTTCTCAAGAGAGTTAACCAACACACTTGTTGCTACCAGGCTGTTTGCTTTTAACCATTTCAGCTTTTGGAACTGGAAGCTATCCTGCAGTTCCTAATTTTGTTCTAGTGTGAGAAGTTTAAATTTTCCTGGCTAGCAGATGATCTCTTTCTTTTGAGGTATTATCTACTCTTAAGCTTTTTGCAAATAAGTATCAATAATAAACAATAACCTAGTAATAATAAAGGCTGAAATCACACTGTAGTGTAACACTGAATGCCTTTTCCAGAAGTAGAGCCAATTTTTTGCTGTTGGCGGCTATGATGATTCTGCAATGATTGATTTATAACCTGGTAATTAACAATGCAAATCTAGTAACTGTATGTCCACACAAGATACTTAAAACTTTAAATGCAGATCAGTGCAAAATTAACAATAATAGCGATTTTATGAAAAATCATGCATTTTGGAGTTGTTTGGGGTGAGTCTTTCATTGAATAGAGTTTTAATCCAGGCAGTCATAGGTAAAGACTGCACAGGAATAAATGTTTCAGGTTTTAAAGTGCAGAATGAGTTTTATCATGATGTAATCTAGAGCTTCTTAATAGCTTGGGGCCTCACTGAAACCTATCTGAAAGGCAGAGTAATGCAGAGCAGGTCCAGGACCTTGGTGCAGGTTAACCCAGGAGGCAGCTCAGCACCAGCCGCTGGTGGGGGAGAGGATCGGAAAGGTGAAGGTGAATGACCTCGTGGGTTGAGTGAGATGAAGGCAATTCACCAGGTAAAGAAAAAGCCATGTGCCCGAGGAAAGCAAACCAAGGGATTCATTTGCTGCTTCCCACTGGCAGGCAGGTGTCTGGCCATTTCCAGGAAAGCAGGGCCCAGCACAGGTAACGGTTCTTAGGAAGACAAACACCATCGCTCTGAACATCTTTTCTTCCTGCTTTCCCCAGCTTGTGCTGTGCAGCACGCCACATGGCATAGGTATCCCATTGGCCAGCTGGGCACCCTCCTGTATCCCTGCACCCCCCAGCAGAGAAGTCCTTGCTCTGTAAGCACTGTCCAGCAGTACCAAAACCATTGGTATGTTGTCAACACTATTTTCATCATAAATGCAAAACATAGCACCATACCTGCCACTAGGAAGAAAATTAACTCTGCCCCTGCCGAAACCAGGACAAATTTTTAATTGAAAATGCATGTAATCCAAGAATTGTTTTGGACTTTCATATGGCCCAGTCTCTGCGTATTGCAGCATAGAGCTATCAGAGCAGAAGCTTGGAGTGTGATGTTTGCAGAAATGTTAGGCGAGTTACAGGGATGAAACTCCTAGGAGACATGAGAGATTTCTTTTTCTGAGTGATTTGTTAGTAGTGCTCACCAAACTATCTCCATTAAAATTTAACTTTATTTTTTTTTTTCCAATATAAAACTGTACTCCATCATTTCAGAAGGTGAGCTAGGGCTCTTTACTCTGCGGAACCACAAGAAGAGAAAAGTGAAATGCTGTATGAACTGCACGTAAGGCAAGCTTCCCACACCAGGGACAAAACGAAGGCATGAGACTCACTGCACGTTTGTGGAGCTGCATGTGAACATGGCCAAGCAAACCATTGAAGCTTTGAAGTGCTGTCCTCATCAAAAGCACTCTGTAATATGTTGTGGACTTGAGATTACTCCTTTCCATGCAGTGCAGTGATTGTTTGTACAATACAAGTCCTTTCATGAAGGACTGGCACCTTTTTGTCGCTCATGCGTTAGGATACCACGGCTGCTCCCTGCCCCCCCAGCTCTGTGTTTTGTGAGTACAAGGGTGGGTGAACTGGGGGGGAAGTTTCTGAAATGTGACGCTCCTGTGTAATTTACATAAGATTGCAGCTGCCACAGAAAAGCTGGGCTATGTGCCAAACTATTCTCCGGAGACCACAGTCTTTTTGCACCACCGCTAAAAACCAGGAGCCAATACGAGTGGTGGGTTTTGTTCTGGTGCTGCAGCAGGTTTGGAGGCATCCGACCCCTACCAGTGCTTGTCAGCACCCTCCCCCAAAAGGAGCACTTTGATCAATTACATATTGCTCTAGGGATATCTTGTTTATTTTCTGGAGACACACTTAGCTGATAGGGCAGTAACAGCCAGTGAAATTTAGCTTCTGGTCCATCATGGATTTTAGTGTGAGCCTGGTAAAGATCTAGGCCGTGATCAAGGCTTTACTCAGATAGATGGGGTGACCTGTTTTGACTAGTTTTTAAATAACTTCCTTAAAAATAGTTGGTATTTATAAGCACTTAGGCTATGGCTGGTGCTGGTAGAGCTGTACTGATGCCGGCTTAAGCTGAGACTTGCTTAATTTCCTCAGTGCAGGAGCAGCGTATTCAGATGTTTTTCTTCCATTGTTACCTTCCATAGAAAAAACAATCCTTGTTATTCCTGAAGTTCATGTCTGTGCACTGCTTGAGTTTAGCTTTTTATCATCCTTTTACAGCAGTTGCTCTTTCTATATGATACTCAGTGACAGCGATGCCTCCCCTTCACTTTAATAGAAACTTTTAATAATACAGGATTGCAAGAAAGAGCTCTGAATCTGTGTTTTTTTTTGTGTGTTTTGTTTGACCACCCTTGGAAAGGGCAGTCAGGCATTAGAACAGGGAGTCCAGGGAAGTGGGAGTCCCCATCCGTGGAGGGATTTCAGAGCCATGGGGACATGGGACTAAGGGTCACAGTTCAGTGATGGGACTCAACAGGCCAGGTCGATGGTTGGACCTGATGATCTTGAAGGTCTTTTCCACCCTGATCAGAAAGACTGCTTTAATCCTGCTTAGCTAAGATCTGCAGTACTCTGTCTGCCTGCACCTACAATACGTCTGAGAGCCTCGGCTGCAGTGGTTAGATTCCAGGTTTGGAACCACTCTGTGGATCATGCTGACTCAGTAGCTTCCATGTAAGTGCCAGGCAGAAAGAAGCATAGCTCTGGCTCTGCAGAAAAGCAGTAGCTCAGCATGAGGAGTGCCTGTTAATGCCCTGCAGAGGCTCTGACAGCTCAGGCAACACATTACTCAAGCAACTTCTTCCCATCTCTAGGAAGTAATGGGAGGCTGAATGCAGCTTGCAATCCTCTGTTAAAATCATGCTGGCGTTAGCTTGCTGAGTAAATACTTCATTCATTTCACCAAAGTTTGCTATTTATCAAATAATTTCAGAGGAATCCAGGCTATATCTTTCTTCAGCATAATTAGATATTTGCCAACTGTAGTTACAATTTTCTAAAATGTAATTAATTTAGTGCTGACTGTAATTATGTACAGTAAATACTATGCAATTATTTTTATTGGAGAGGGATGGATAGGTATGGCATTGATGTCTTCTGCTTTACATTTAATCTTTGAGATAGTAGATCCCATAAAGTTCTCAAATAGTGTGTGCATGTAATTATCTTGTAAGGGATGGTGGTCTTCCATTTTTAGGTCCAGGTTGGAGAGACTGTATCCCATACAGTTCAAAGATGTGCTGGGAACTATATGTAAAAAGAATGTCCTTCAAAAAGAACAACTAAAATAAATTATTGACAATCCCCTAATAGGATTTGTTGAGGTAATAGATATTGCACTTTTTTTTTTTTTTTTACAGAGTAAGTTTCAAATTTTATCAGGTCAGAACTGAAAAAAACTTTGCAAGCTTCATTTACTTCACGTTCTTCTCCCTTTCCCTCACTCCATACAAACAAGAGAATAGTTTGAATTACTTTAGTACAATTAGCAGTCTTCTCTGGGGGGAACTTGGTACTACATTGATTGAGAGTATCATGAGACAAGATTGAGACGTTTTAATATCAGTAGGATTTGGTAGGTTGGTTGTGGGTTGTTTTTTCTTGGGGGGGGAGAGGGGAGAATTCTTATAACTAGGGAACAGATTAGATGGTTTATATTGAGAACTGGTGGTGAGTTTGTTTTTCCTTACCGTTATAAAAGCTTTAACATGTCCACTGAAATATAATTGCTTTAAAATTCATAGATCCAGGTTATATAGTTACCTTACCAAAAGCAAGTATTAATAAGCTCCGCAAGACACTGTGTTACTCAGAGTCTTTGTGCTCTATTCCTAAAGAATTTCTCTTTCTATTGACTTGTAGGACCCTTCAAAGTCATATAAGAAAGCTGGAGATGTCGCAACAGTTGAATTACATGTGGAAGAAGGTATACAAGTAGAAACAAATCCTTTATCTAAGAAAGTTTCCCCATTGCACTCTGAAATGACAGATTATATAAAGTCATCTCCTCCAACTCTTATCAGTAGCCATAATTCTGACTTAAAGGATAGAACACAAATTAACGGAGCAACAACTGTAACAGAGAAATTGGCTCAGCTTATTGCAACGTGTCCTCCTTTGAAGTCTTCCAAAACAAAGCAGAAGAAGCCCGGAAGTGGAACTGCATCTGGTTTGGTTAAAGACTCTGGGAAGAAGCTACCAGGAACCATAACTGCTAGTGGGATAGTAAACAAAGATTTGATAAAGAAATTGCCAGGATCTGGCATTGCTGTTGGATTGGTTAGCAAGGACTCAGGGAAGAAGCCATTAGGGATTGGTAGTGCAGCCATATTGGTTAACAAAGACTCTGGGAAGAAGCCACAAGGGATTGGCCCGTTAATTGGATTGGTCAACAAGGACTCTGGAAAGAGGCCGGCAGGGATCAGCACTCCAACTGGGTTAGTTAACAAGGACTCTGGGAAGAAACAGCCAGTGACCAGCTCTGCAATTGGGTTAATCAACAAGGATGTTGGGAGGAAATTTCCGAGTATCAGCACTCCAACCGGATTGACTAATAAGGAGTCTGTAAAGAAGGCAGTAGGGATTGGCACTCCAGCTGGATTGATTAACAAGGATGCTGGGAAGAAGTTGCTGGGAATAAATAGTCCAACAGGATTGCTTAGCAAGGATTCTGGGAGAAAGATGCCAGGGAATGGCAGTACGACAGTTCTCAATAGCAAAGACTCTGGAAGAAAGACAGTAGGGATTGGCAGCCCAGTGGGACCAGTTAACAAGGACTCTGGGAGGAAGATGCCAGGAATTAGCAGTGTGGTGGGATTGATTAACAAGGACTCTGGAAAGAAATCAACAGGAATCAGCACTCCAGTAGGTTTGGTTAACAAGGACTCTGGAACTCTGAAAGGAGACACTCTTATGCCTTCCTCAGAGCCCTTTAAGCTTCCTTGCAATTCAAACCTTGGTAGCCTCGAAAGCCATGATTCTGCAGATCTGCTGAAAGAAAATACTACCAGCAAAACATTTGAGAAGCATATTATGAGGCAAAGTAAAGAAAGTATCTTGGAAAAATTTTCAATTCGGAAAGAAATTGCTGATGTGGGCAAAGAGGTGTTTAATGAAGGAATCTGTGTTCCACAGGACAGTTACTCAACTAGTGAAAAAGGGATTTATGAAGCATCTAAGCATGAAAAACAGCCTCCAGTATATTGCACTTCACCAGACTTCCGGACAGGAGGTGCTTCAGATGTATCCACAGCAAAGTCCCCGTTTAGTGCAGTAGGAGAGGGAAATCTCCCATCACCTTCACCCACAGTGTCTGTTACAAACTTAAACAGGAACCTCTCAACAACATCTTCCCAGTTAGCATCTAACACGTTGCATTTAAGTTCCACAGCTGATCTCTTAGAAGGCATTTCAGATCAGATTGGCAAAACTCAGTTTTCGCCTGACAGTACGCTTCTGAATATAAACAGAACATTGAACCATACTCTGAGCACCGATTTTAAAGGTGCTGATAAAGATCTAAATGATTCAAAGGCTACTTATGTAGAAACTTCAAGAACTAGTCCCTCTATAGGGAAAAAACCTATTTTGGCAGCTGAAACAAGCATTCATGCTACTGTCACCCCTTCAGTAGTTAGTTTTACAAGCTTGTTTAGTAGCAAGCAGTTCCTAAAGATTGGTGCAATAGCTGCATCAGATAAATCTTGCCAAGGAGCAAAAAATCTGAGCGCTAGTCAGCAATCAAAACCTTTGAAGAAGAGAAAAGGAAGGAAACCACGATGGACTAAAGTGGTGTCAAGAAACACGTGCCGACCTCCAAAGGGTCTGGAACTAGAAAGATCAGAGCTTTTTAAAAACATTTCATACAGTGCACTATCAAACAGTAATTTGGAGCAGGCCAAGTTCTTGAAAAACATAGGATCATCCACATTCGTGGAGCACGAATTTGTCAAACATCAGTTGCCAAAACTGAATGAGGCTAATGGACAGTCTCTTGCACTGTTAACTGAGACTGACAAGCAGACTCAAAAGTTCTACAGCACTCACAAACAACCCTCAAGTTTGTGTATGTCAGATGATTTCTTACCTGACATGTATAAACCCAAAAGAGGAAGACCCAAATCAAAGGAGATGCCAGAGCTAGAAGGTCCCCCCAAAAGAACTCTAAAGATCCCAGCATCAAAAGTCTTTTCAGTGCAGTCAAAAGAAGAGCAAGAACCTCCCATTTTGCAGCCTGAAGTAGAAATTCCTTCCCTAAAACAGAGTTTATCAGGACAAGCTTTTCCTAAAAAGAGAGGGAGACCTAAAAGACAGATCAGGTCGTCGATTAAAATGAAGCCACCTATTCTTTCTGTGGCACCTTTTGTTGGAACAGAGAACTCAAATAAGATAGAGTCTGAAAGTGATCAACATCGAAGTGGGGATTTTTTTGAGAGAAAGGACCAGCTCCGAGGGCCAGAAGAAGTCCAAAAACCTAATATTTGTAGCATGACTGATTTGGAAGTAGACTCAGACAGAAAAGTTGCCAAGAGAAATAATGGACAGTTAATGAAAACAATTATTCGAAAAATAAATAAAATGAAAACTTTGAAGCGAAAGAAACTTTTGAATCAGATTCTCTCTAGTACAGTGGAACCAAATAACAAAGGGAAAGTGCAATCTAAACTCCACAATACGGTGTCAACTCTTGCTGCCACTTTTGGTTCAAAATTAGGCCAGCAAATAAATGTCAGCAAGAAAGGAACCATTTATATAGGAAAAAGGAGAGGAAGGAAACCTAAAGCTGTCCTGAATGGTATTTTAACTAGCAATTCTGCCAGCTTGACAGTTCTTGAGAAGTCTGCCCAGCAAACTCCCGGGACATCATTTGGACAAGTCCTTCCCCATTTGCTGCCTTCAGCAGCTAATAGTTCCGAGATTCTTCCATCTCCCGTTTGTTCTCAGTCTTCTGCCGTGAGTGGGGGACAGAGCCCTGTCAGCAGCGACGCCGGATTTATTGAGCCCAGCTCTGTGCCATATTTACATATCCACTCCAGACAAGGAAGTGTTGTTCAGACACTTGCAATGAAGAAAGCTGCTAAAGGAAGGAGGAGATTATCTCCACCTACGCTATTGCCAAACTCTCCTTCTCACTTGAGTGAGCTGACATCCCTGAAAGAAGCTACTCCTTCCCCAGTGAGCGAGTCTCACAGCGATGAAACAATACCCAGTGACAGCGGGATAGGAACAGATAATAACAGTACTTCGGATCGAGCAGAGAAGTTTTGTGGGCAAAAAAAGAAAAGGCATTCATTTGATCATGTTTCCCTTATTACGCCTGAAACTTCCACAGTTTTAAGCAATCTCAAAGAGAAGCATAAACACAAATGCAAGCGCCGAAGTCACGATTACCTTAGCTACGACAAAATGAAGAGGCAGAAGCGAAAAAGGAAAAAGAAGTATCCTCAACTCCGAGGCAGACAGGACCCAGATTTTCTAGCTGAATTAGAAGAATTAATAAGTCGATTAAGTGAAATTAGAATAACCCACAGAAGTCACCATTTTATACCCCGAGACTTACTGCCTACCATTTTCAGGATAAATTTCAATAGTTTCTATACTCACCCTACTTTTCCTTTAGATCCCTTGCACTACATTAGAAAACCTGACTTAAAGAAAAAGAGAGGCAGGCCTCCAAAAATGCGGGAGGCTATGGCAGAAATGCCTTTTATGCACAGTCTCAGCTTTCCTCTCTCCAGTACAGGGTTCTATCCCTCTTACGGCATGCCTTATTCTCCATCTCCCCTTGCAGCTGCTCCCATAGGTTTAGGTTATTATGGAAGGTACCCTCCAACCCTTTATCCTCCTCCACCTTCCCCGTCTTTCACTACCCCACTGCCACCGCCTTCCTACATGCATACAGGCCATTTGCTTCTCAATCCCACCAAATATCACAAGAAGAAGCATAAACTTTTACGCCAGGAGGCTTTCCTCACAACGAGTCGGACTCCGCTCTTGTCAATGAGCACCTACCCCAGTGTGCCACCTGAAATGGCCTATGGCTGGATGCTCGAGCATAAGCATAGACATCGCCACAAACACAGAGAACATCGTACTTCTGAACAGCCACAGGTTTCCATGGACACTATAACAGCTAATAGCTCTTCGAGAACTGTTCTGGAGTCCTTGAAGCGCTACAGATTTGGGAAGGAGGCTGTTGGTGAAAGGTACAAACACAAGGAGAAACACAGATGTCATATGTCTTGTCCACACCTGTCACCTTCAAAGGGTTTGCTAAGCAGAGATGAACAATGGGTCAGGAGAGAGCCTTCGGAGAATAATTCGTTAGCACTGGGATTGCAGACACCGTTACAGATAGACTGTTCGGAAAATTCCCCAGGTCTGTCCCTGGGGGGATTTACTCCCAGCTCGGAGCCAGCCAGCAATGATGAGCACACAAATCTTTTCACAAGTGCAATAGGCAGCTGCAGAGTCACAAACTCTACCAGCACCAATGGACGTAAAAAATTAACTGACAGCCCTGGACTCTTCAGTGCACAAGACTCCTCGCTAAATCGACCTCTTAGAAAGGAACCATTGCCTTCTATTGAAAAGGCACTGCAGCCTCTGTCAGGTAAGGGAGCTCTAATTGTATCATTTCGTACTAGCCTTGCTATTTTATGTTCTAGCAAACGTGCACTAGAAAAGGCAAGCAAGTATAACTTTAGCTTTGTGGCAAATTTTCTGTGTTGAATTTCAGTATTACTAGTGCTTTTGCTCTTGAGAATTTCTACTATTAAAGTTCTGCGTATCTTTTGGTACAGACTTCTGGGACTGTGTAAGTACCTCTTCCCACCAGATCTGTCTGGCTTTGTTATAGCAGTATATAAAGTTTTGCTAGGGATGCTTTCTCATGAAAAGTTTTTTTGTTTGTTGTTTGGTTTTTCCCTTACAATTTTAACTATCTAAAATTTCTCAAGGTTGTTGATACTGTAAAAGTCTTTTTTCTGCTTATTTTGAAGTTTGGTTGATTGGTTTTAGGCTAGCTATTGGTGCTACTATTGCGAAGGACTTCTCCATTAAAGAAAACGTTTCAAATTTCTTTTATGATTCCATTTTAGGTATTTTGATAATTTTTACTGCAGTGTAGCTTTGAATCCCTGACTTGAGGCCTCTGGCAGTACCTCAAAACAGTTGCTCAATGATTCTGGGAATGCCTAAGACCAAACTTTGTAATGACTGCTTTATTAATAGCTGGGAAACTCATCTTATATAGCCTCAAACAAAAGTGAAATGGAACTACCTGAGACTGTATACATAGAAAACTGCAATGACAGTATCAAAAGATTGCTGTTCATGGGAAGGACCTGGTCTCTGAAGCTATGAACTTCGTCATTTACATGATACTAAGAACAGAATATGTAATATGAAGTTTAGGACTGGAACAAACTATATTAAACCTCAGTTTCCCTACTGGCTTCATGTTGTCACTTCATGCTGTACTTTATTATTACAGATGTTGGTGGGAGTAATTTTCACATTTTACCCACTTCTGTCTTAATTGCCGTGGAGGTTTTAGTGAGAGCACATAACAAAGATAATACGCAGAAGACAAAAGTGTCGCTTGTGCTGTTACTTGCTTACTTCTGTTGCATATAAGAAGCCTGATAGTTTCTCCTCCCTTGCTCTGATCCTTGTCTACACTCTCCCTGGTAAATTTAAATCATTCACCCAAAACCATTTGTGACTAATACCTCACAGACCAAGAGTGGTAAAGCTGTAAGATTGTTTCTCCTGCTGCAATGGAAAGACAAATTCAAAGTGCTAGGTCACTGAAGGGTTAAGTTTGTCTCCAAGGATTGAAGAATTAGTTGTGGTAGCTTGTGCAGTTCAGGGAATTTCCTGAGGAATTCCATTACAGTGAATGATCTGACTTGGGTTTTTATGAGGAACAGCCTTATTAAAGGAAAAAGCAGAGATGCTTTAAGCTGAAACCTGCTAGTGAAGGCTCTGAATCACTCTCCCTCTTGGAGTGTTTAATTGGTTCATCAGATGCAATGTATCACTTCCAGTGCGTTTATTTCCCGCAATTGCAACCAGCTGTTTTATTGTGAGACCAGCCTTCAGCTCAGTATTTGTCTCATTCACAAGGAGTGCCCCGCATCATGTATGTGCAGTACATCAGAGAACTTAAGACTGCATCTAGAAAAAAGCTGCGTGTTAAGGGCCCCTATTTTTTGTTTAGATCGATGTCAAGTAGCATAGTTGTTTGGTTTTTTATCTCTTCTGCTGAATTGTGATTCTGAAGCTATTACCATGAAAGACTTAAATATTTTTGTGTACTTCACAAAATAGCATAGATGGAGAAA
This sequence comes from Oxyura jamaicensis, assembly GCF_011077185.1. Lineage (NCBI taxonomy): Eukaryota > Metazoa > Chordata > Aves > Anseriformes > Anatidae > Oxyura > Oxyura jamaicensis. Next base: position 2,624,745 of record NC_048917.1, on the reverse strand, counting down.
AAAATGAGGTGCAGCAAAGATTATTTATTAAGCCAGATGCAGTCAAGGTGCATGGTGGGGGGAACGCTGAATCAGAGCTGTTAAAAAGAAAAGTCCAAGACAAGCACTGGGCAATGCTTCCTAAAATTGTCCTGTGTGATCCATTGGGGGCATTCGTGATAGTTTATTTCAGAAATACCCACGTGAAAAATACCCTTCCTTTCCACAGATTTTTGAACCGACAGATGCTGTGATTTCAGCTGATGCTAGACGGTCTCTGATTGCTTGTATCAGAGCTGTAATCAAAATGCGAATGTTTTGGGGAAGGGATGCTAGCAAGTGTTGGTATCTCACGGGAGATGGAGTTTAGAGAGATGCTTACATGCTAGAGATTTGTTGTTTAAAACAGGCAGTTCAGGCTCCGACACGAAGGCCCCTAGGCTGTAACTTTTTGTCTTTACATGGTGAAATAGGCGGTAGCTCTGGTGTTGCTGCCCATGGCAGCGTCCTCGCCTGCTGCCTTGGCTCTGGTGAGAGCAGCTGGGAGCACGTCCCAAAAAGGGTATGGAAGCACAGCGAGTGACGGGCTCAGTCTCGTGTCCACGAGGCAAAACTGCTTTGCATTATACATGAGCAGTGTAACAGTGCCTGCTCCGATCAGGGGTCCTGCAAAAAAAAACATGGATTTATTCTTAAACTGTGAAGTGAGGATGTTGAGAAGCGAGTATCATGGGCTCCTTCGTTGTGTCGTGTCATATTCCCTTCCTGGCATGCTTTTGTTAGCTGGCTGCCAAAGTTAAACGGGAGAGCCTGGCCTGAGGGCCATGTGGAGGAGCAGGGCTCTGGTGGGCGTCATGACCCGCTCAGCTGGGGCTCACGGTGGTGTGTAAGCATGTGCAGCTCTGCACCACGAATTGTTTGGGACGATTGGTAGGTAGCTAGCCTGTTGCAGACCAGCCTCAGTGGGCTGCTCACAATTCCTGGAAGGAAAGGGGAAATCAAAACAAGCGGTTCTGCGGGGAGCCATTCAAACGCGAGGGCAGGCCTGGGGCCCGCAGGCCGAGGTGCAGCCCGCGCGGCCGAGGGAAGCTTGCTTTTCCAAGCGAGGCCTCTTGGCGTTTTAGCCACCGCCGGCTGCCGGTACCGGATTTCCATCCGAGTACCGGGGCCGAGGCGCAGCTCGGGGCGGGCAGCGGCGCCCCCTGCCGCCGCTGGGCCGGGCTGGGCCGCTCCGCCTCGGGCCTGCACCGAGCTGCCCAGGGAGAGGCCTCAGGGAGCGAGAGTGAGCGGCCCCCCGGGCCCTTTCACTTTTCTTCTGTACTAGGACAGCCGTATAACGTCTTCCTGCTTAGAGCAAGTAGTCTTCTCCTTCCTTTTTTTTTTTTTTTTTTTTTTTCCTAATCTTTTTTTCTCTCTGCTTTTTCTTTTTTTCTCTCTGCTTCCCCTTTTGCCTCCTTCCCTCTCTGCTTTGCCTCTTTTGCCTCTTTTCTCCTTAACCCCCTTGTTTTTCTGAGGTCCCAGGACATAAGATAAAGCAACTGCGTCTAGTCTCCCTGCAGAGTCCCAGTACACCTTTCATTCTGCCTGCATGTTGTAGAAACAGACTGTACAGAAGCCGCCTCAGGAGCCCTCAGTACCATCTCTACATCGGGATGCCATGCAGGAAAACCTAAAAATCTTCACAGGAATATTTTTGGTTTGCAGCTCAGGACCATGTCCAGCAGCCTTACAATCGTGTCCTTACTGAGAAGAATTCCTAAGAAATTAAATCTGATTCTTCTGCCTTGTCAAGAAGTTAGAATAATTGGAACAGTGATATTGTTTACTTCCTCTCTTAATGGAACATTTCTTAGCTGTTACACCACAAGCTAATAATACCCATCATAAAAGTTCTGGACTCCTCAGTACCAGAAATACATGGACATACTGCAGTGAGCCTGGTGAAAAGCCAAAGGTGTCTGAGGGATTGGAAATTCCATCATAGAGAGGCTGAGAGAGCTGGGATTGTTCAGCCTGTAGCAGAAAATACTCAAGGGAGATCCTATCCATGCTGCCCATACCTGATGGCAGGGGTTAAAGAAAATGGAGCCAAACTCAGTGCTGCCTAGTGACAGGACAAGGGGCAGTGGGCGCAAACTCAAATACAGGAAATGCTGTTCATACAGAAGAAAAATATGCCATTATAAGGGTGATTGAACTCTGGCTCTGGTTGCCTAGGAAGGTTGTGGAGTCTCCATCCCTGGACATGTTGGTTGTTTTTTCCTTTTTTTGCTTTTTACATAAAAGCTGATACTCGGATACCAAGTGGCTCTTCCATATGGCTTGTTTATTGTCCTTTCTATGCCTTTGGTCTGTAAGAAATTCTGTTGTGATGGTTCAGTTCCATCTTTCTGCAGGTACATGCATCATAGCCAGCGTTCTTAAAGCTAAAAAAGAATAATATTAGTTTGAATATTTAGCATCTACAGTGTGTTTTATTGTCACGGCCAGACTGAAGTGAGGTGTTTTTTTGTGCTTTTGTCTTCCCCGATCTACTTTTCAGGCACTCTGCCAACACAGGACAAACCTTCCCAGAGGCAGTCAGAGAGCACAAATTGCAGCCCTTCCAGAAAGAGATCAACATCTGAGAGCACATCTTCTACAGGCAAGTAATATTTGCTGATCTTGTTCTGGGGACCACTGCAATACTAAGACCTATACTGCTACAGGCAGCTAAGACAACATTGTTATGAGAATTTTACAGCAGCAGTATTTTCATGGAGATGCTGAATTTTTCCACTTAGAGTTTAGGATACAAGTGCTTCAGGTTGGACTTTCTACAAAAAGTTACATTATTAAGTGTGAATACCTCCAGTTTTGGAGCTATATTTCATGTAGTCCTTAAATGATAGATTGGTAAGCATTGCAGAAAAGGTAAATTGTATCAATGTATAAATTACTTCAGTAATATCACAGGAATTTGCTGGATTAATAGGACAGCCGTTAAGTCAGAGTGTGCCCAGTTATCTGTTAAGAGCATGAAGTGACTTGTAGTGTAGTCAGCAGTCATTCTGCAAGGCACTTAGGGGATTTGAGCCTTTTTTTGTAGAGAGGGAAGACTCGTGCAGTCACACTGGGAGTGAATGCGTACGTGTTGCTCTGGATTTTCACAGCTACAGAACTGTTGAATCCTTTGACCAAATTGTCAGAGGGAAGGAGATCTGAAAATGTTAATTTCCAGTGTATTCCTGGGAAGCTGTCAGCCATGTAGTAAAAAGAGACCCTGTTTGCAGTCCCACTGCCACTGAGGAAAATATGATGTAAGCTGACCTGCTGCTGGACACAAAAAAAATCCTTAACTCTGACCAATTTTATATGGAATCCCAGTTGCAGAAAAAGCTTCTGTTAGAATTCAGACATTCTTAGACAGTGAAGTTGATTGCAAATTTGTAGTAAACATCCTTAGGATATGTACTTACAGAACTACTTATTACAATTTCCATATGTAAAGAATGTGGCAAAACTGCTATTTCCTCCTCCCTTTAAACAAACATTGTCACAGATGCTTTCTTCAGCATATGCTGAAGAAAATATTCTACAGTGAAGAAGTGTTCTCTTTCTCTGTCTTGTTAAATTTATTTTACTTGCTCAGTTAAAAGGAACAACAGCAAACTGTAAGGCTGTGTATAGGCAGGTGTTAAAAGTTCAGGCATTTCTTGTGCAGGAGAGCACAGGAATAAAACTGAGTCGTAGGTTTTTCAGCTGCAAAGACACTGAAGTGATGCTGGTAAAGACCAGACTGCGTTACCTTTTTATGCAGATCTGGCTGCATGTGGGATTTCAGTGCATTTGTCATAGAGAGCTGCTTTGCAGCCAAGCAAGCGCACATGACCAGTGCTTGCAGCTGTTTTGGGGTTTGTGGTTCAGTTGTCTGATCCTTTTGGATCAGTATCCAAACAGAACCACTAGTTCAAGGACAGCCACTAGACTTGGCGTCCAAATGCGTTGTGTCATGCCGTTTGGTTATCATGGGCGGTGCAACTGCTTACGGAGCTCACTGTGCTAAGCAGATGGTGTTTCTGCAAGAAACTTTCAGCTCCCTCCCAGTGTGTATTTAAAGACCATAAGAAAGCAGGGTAATTTGTCTTCATTATCTCATCTAAAATTGAAAGCTGAAAGTGTAAATCCTTCCCTTGCTTTCAGAATGATTCAGGCTGCTAGGCTTTTCAAGTGGTTGTAGTGCTTACGGCAGTGCCCATGCAAGCATGTTGCTGTTTCTTTTTGAAGCCTGCAGGAAGAAGGTTGTTCATAGGAGGATTAATAGAAGTTGACCTGCTGATTCTTCTTTCTCTAAATCATTTCAACTCTGGGAACAGTGTTTTCATTTGCACTTGCAATTTTTTTACTTTGGAATATTGATGAGGAACACATTTCCCCGAAGTAACAGACTTGGACTAGAAAATACTTACTGCAAATTGTGTTGTATCTTTGACAGCTAATGCTTGATGTCTCTATTGCCAAAAGATACAAACCCTTTTACAGAAATATTTTGTTGTCTTCCCCTTAGCAGTTAACATTAGTACATGCTTTTCAATCTCCAGCTTAAGTTCCAGTATACTTATATTTGTTTGTGTTTCAGTGATTGGAGTACCTACGCGGGGGGCAAGGCTGGCAACTCCTGTTGATGATTCAGTGGACAGCTTACTGCAGCGCATGGCACAACATGAAGGCCAGGCTACTTTGGACAAAACCATAGAAGCCGTCATTGCAAATGTGTCTGTTCCACCATCAGCTAGTCCTGCTCGAAACCACAACAGGGAGAGGAGCCTAGGAAAACAGGATAGCCTTGTAGCTCCAGCAATTCCAAGCAGCTCCTGCAGTGATAGTATCTCACTTCTGTCAGACAGATTACCAAACAGCTATTCCCCACATCATCTGAAGAGGAGTGTGGTTGAAGCCATGCAGCGACAAGCTAGGAAAATGTGCAATTATAACAAGATCTTGGCAACAAAAAAAAATCTTGACCACGTCAATAAAATTCTGAAAGCCAAAAAGCTGCAAAGGCAGTCACGAACAGGGAATAATTTTGTGAAGCGCAGGCCAGGTAGGCCCCGGAAATACCCAATGCAGGCTGTTGTCTCAATGCAAGCTTTCCAGGCAGCTCGACTGGTCAGTCAGGAGTTAGACAAAAGGGAAGAAAGCAGCAGTCCTTTACACCTTGGACCTGATACCATCACAGACGTAATTGAAGCTGTAGTGCAAAGTGTGAACTTGAATACAGATCACCGAAAAGGCTGGAAGAGAAAGAGGTGGCTTACAGAGGAACAGGCCAGGAAGCGACAAAAGTCTCTTCCAGAAGAAGAACAGGAGAGCACTAAGAGGTAATTCTCTTACAATTATGTATCTCCGTTATATGTTGGCACTTGCAACATTTCAGACCATCAAAGAACCTACTCATACGAGCTCTGCTTGGTACATTTGGTTTCACAAAGGAGTTTGTCAGTTATAAGAAAGCTTAGGGTCTTTGTAAGCTACCAAACATCACACCCCAAAATGGAATGGAATTGCAGGTAATCTAAAACTTATTTTTGTGCTTGTGCCTCAAGTGAAACATGTTTTCTGATTATCTCAATGAAGGATTCATTTAATGTGTTGTTAACAAGTTTACTAATGAGGCACTTTAGCAAAGATCATCATGTGCTGAATAATGAACTATAGGAGCTACATGCTCCATGCAAACCTTAAGTGTGTGACTTTTATGCATGATAAGCAAGTATTTACAAGCGACACAATGTCAGGTGAGATCAACTGATATACAGCAAATAAAGAGTAAAACCAAAGCTGCAAATAGGAGTTATGGTATGCACCTGTCTTAAAAGTGCAGTCACTGGCTGGTTAAAGGAACACACCAGAAGTCTCTGATTTAATCTTCACATGCTTATCCCCAAAGTCATCATTATAAACAGATCAAGCTCTTTCAGAAGTCTTCCTTCCTGTGTTTTCAGAATAATTCTGAAAAATAATCATCCATTTGTGTTTCAGAAGTGTTTCAGAAATTAATACTAAAATATAGACATTTAGAATTGCACAATTTTGCTGGAACTGTGTGTTCAAATAATATATTGTATGGCTCTCCTGAAAGCTAAGAAAAGGTTTACCACCTACTATTTTTAGAGTATAAAAGCAGATAGCATAAGCCACCTTCTAAATTACTCCACTAAGGCTCCAACCGGTAAATATTAGGAGTAATAACATTACTCTAAAAAGATCCTCCGTTTTTTATGATTAACTACCACTTGATCATGATCATTGAGTTACATCTTTAAACAGCTGAGGCACCTAGTAATTCAGAAACCTGGGCTTTTTATTTTGCTGCTGACCATAAAAAGGAATAATGACATATGGTAAGATAATGTTTATGGTAAGAAATACTGTAAGATAATCTTTAATTTTCTTTCCAGTTTTTCTGAGACAGCAGCTGAACCACCCAGTCCACATGATGCCCTTGGGAAACCACAGGAACCTGAAAACACTGAACAGCCTTTGCCTTCTCTTGCCCAGCGTGAGAAAAAAGCCCCTCGGCCCCCAAAGAAGAAGTACCAGAAGGCAGGGCTCTACTCCGATGTGTACAAAACAACAGAGTAAGTAATACCGGGGGAAAGTTGCTGTCTGATATTCCAGTGGAAACTGTCTCCTTTCAGCTAGAGCTATAAAGAGCTACTACTACTAAGTAGCTGAAATAAAACCATCAACTTAATTCAAGGCTGTGAAAAATAACACACGTGATAAGTATCAGAATCTGACCCAGTGAAGATTTAAAATATAGCCCCAGTCAGAAAGCAGCCTCCAGCAATCTGGAAGTGTTTCTGAGTATCGACCTTGAAGAAGGTAAGACAGCTTCTTTCTACAATCTTAATGATCATAGCAGTAAAATTGCTGGCAGAGCTTGAGGTGTTCAGGTACTGAGTACAGCATCTATGTAAAAGGGGCCATTACTTTTTTATTTTTATTGACTGAATGATGTTGAGTGGTCATCTTTGGTATTAAAGAATTTCAGGAATGCACCCTGTTCATTTCACAGCTAAGTGAAGTTCATCTCCTTCGCTTTGTATGAGCTGTTTAGTGTAAAAATTGAGCACTTCATTGGTGTACGTTAGAAGGTGGGCATCGCCCATTTCTGATAACCAGCTCGCTTCTGCTTCTCTTTGTAGTTACATAAGATTTCTAAAGCCATTTGAACAATTGTGTTGAAAGTCAGGAATTTGCACTTGCCTTATAATATGATCTGTCAGATTAAAAAGAGGGAAATTGTTCACCTTCTGACTCATCCTACTTTGTAGATCACTTAAGGTTACACAGACTGCTGCGAGGCTGCTAGCGTAGTTTTATCTACTGTTCTGGTCACTTGTCTTTGCATTGTATAATGAGGGCATCAGTAAGGGATCAAGACTCAAGGAAGAAACAAAGATCTAGGTTTGATCAAAGTGCATCTGCTTCTAATAGTTTGAAAGCATGCTCTTTTGCAGCTGTGCTAAAATTTATAGTATTTGGATGTTCTGTCACTGGTATACACAGTCGTGCAACACTCCAGTATTGCTGCTTAGAAACGAGGTGTGTTGCTTTAGGATGGGAGATGGGACCCGAGAGAATATTTTACAATAAAATGTCAGTGACTTTGTCAGTCCTAGTCAGCCCCCAGGGAGGACGCTTACTTCATAGCCAGTAAGCAGACATCATTTGAAAAACTGCATGAATACAAGAAATGAAAGTTGTGGTTTGTGAGTGATGATGGAATCGAGGTCACTGCCATGGAGAAGGCCAGCACAAAGTTGACCTCTGCTTGCAATCCTCCCACTCCCATCACATCTCATGTTGCATTTCCATGGAAGCTTGAAGAGGTCTGATTTGGTCTTCACATTGCCTCTTGCTCCATATAGTGAGTCCTTCCCTTGCACTGGTAACGATGTTTGTGATGAGCTGCATAAGACTACTGGGGAAACTTTTCTCTACCAAGTAAGTAAATGCAGCCTATGCAGTCTGAGCTACCTTTCTTCACTAATACTGAAACAAGGTATGGAGATGTGTAGTTGGGCAAGGACAGAACTGTGGCCATCGTGTTTTTGGTGTCCTTTCTTACACCAAGGTGCTGTGCAAAAGGCTGATCCCAGCATTTTATTTGTCTTGGCACTGGCTCTCTTCTTACTTTTACTAAGTTGACTCAGCAAACTAAATTGGCAGTGTAGTAGTCGCTTTTTTATAATTAATTTTCTGTTAATTAAACTTGCTGTTCCAATTCTGTTGCACAGTCAGATGTGTGCCAGTGCAACAGTAGTTCGTGTTGTTATCCTAATAATTTGTATAACTTGCAGCTGTGTGAGTATGAAAACATGATCTTAGTTGAAAACAAAACTGCAGCTCTGTAATTGTACGGCACCCTCTAGTGATGATACAGTTAAGTGTCATCATTGTTTCAAAAACAGCTTCTGCATTCTCTACTTGGTATTGTACTCATCATTTGTCTCTGTTTCTCTTTGTAATGTGCAATTGCAGACATTTCACTGTAAAGGCCATTTTCCTACCCTACTGCATCTTTCTCAAATTATCCTAAGTGTCCTTAGAGCAGATAAAGTAGTGGAAGTTTTACTGACATTTATTGTTACAGTTTACTGTCTAGATCACTTACATCCAACTGCTAAAACAACAGTACAGAAAATATTTGTTATTTCATTGCTAGTTTTACTCTGCTGTTATAAGAGAGAGCTGTGCATTAGTTTCTTCACTGCCGCTTGAATTGTACAATTTGACTAACCAGACTGACCTTGATGTAGAGATTTTATTAAAACACAGCGAAGAAAGCTCAACCTTTGTAATTCCTTGCAAATGAGCTAAGAAGGAAAGGAGCGATGTCTGAAGTTAGCCTCAGTTCTACCTCGATTTCCAAAAGTAATTTTGTAGACAGCATTAGCTGTTAGTCCACATGAATTTTCCAGAGTCCTCAACTCCCACTGGAAGAATTACACAGATCTTTTGCTGAAGAGAAGTTCAGTGTGTGGTTGCACAAGACTGCAGGTTTGAGAACAAAGGAGGATTGTGTACTGGAGTCACTATCTGTTTACCCAGTAGTAGCTTTCCTAGAGGAGTGTGAAGTCTACTTCACCAAAGAAATTAAATAATTAAAAGTAAATTAGTACTTAACAAAAACATGGTTATCTTTAGGGAAATATCTGGGAAAGTTTTTCATATTGTCTATGATTTTTATCAGCAATAAGAAATTCTGAGTTCTCGTTCCAGGAGTGTTGTCTGCACAGTTGTGCTCTGATCAGTACTGAATTGCATCTCGCCTGGAGTACACAGGCACTGCAGTTTAGCATGGGCTGGAATGTGAGGTTTTCACCCATTTGCTCCTGTCAGTGCCTTCCTTTTGCTGATGTTTGTGGAACTACAGGGTGAATCACAGTAGCTAATTGAATGCTTTAGAAGCAAAGATGTAGAGAAAAATGTACAGAGACCGAGAGTTCATGTTGCCAGAGCCCTCTGTGGTGAGGAGGCAGGCCAAGGCAGAGCGGGGGAGTTGATGTGCAGGTCAGGATCAGGCCCAGTGACAATGACCAGTGTCGGACGCAGTCCAGAGAGGTGCAGGTTGAAGCCATGGAGGCAGTACTGGGCTCAGCCCACATCAGCAGCCCTTGTGGCTGGGCTGGAGATGGGTGACACGCAGCGCAGGCCTGGCAGGGGCCGGGTGCCCAGGGCTTGAGCATAAACAAATCTCCTGGGGCCATGGGCACAGGACCTGGGGGAAGCCCCTGGCGAGGCTGCTCAGGGTCACAAGGGGCTGCTGGTGGCACTTGGCCACCCGCTGGAAGTTTCTGCGAGGCTGTCAGTGTGCCTTAGTGAAGGGGAATGGAGAGGTCTGTCCACCAAACAGAACCTGTATTGCCATCCCAGAAACTCCAACCCGAAAGAAGAGCTTGTTACCTTCCTAGTGGGGCTGCATGGGCCTGCTAATATGGACCTTTTATTGATGTTGTGGGGAGGCCTCTTTTTATCCAAGTGACTTTTTTTTTTTTTTTTTTTTAATCATGGTATTTATGTTTATAAAGCTGTGTGTCTATCCTTGATTACTTTAGCATACTCTCCTTTTGTATTGAGTACTTGTTTCATTTTAACTTCTCGCCCCTTCCTTCTGAAATTGCAGAAGTATTGGTGACGTTGGTTCAGCTTATTGATTTGTCATGACGATTCATAAGTGCCTCTAACAATACTTCATCACTGTGTTTGGAAGAAAAATAAAATAGGTGCTTTCCCATTGTTCTTTGTGACAATGCCTAAAGAGCTTGGTGTTACGCTTAGTGTTTTTAGCTAGTTGCTTTCGCTGCTTCCTTCTTCCATTGGTTTCCTCCTTACAGTTTAGTTACCACTGAGTTAGGTGGGTATTAAAGGGTGCGTGTTTGGCTGGAATTAAGTCGTACCTTTCTATAGAATGGTTTTCTTTTTTTTTTTTTTTCTTTTTTGCCTTTAGTTTAAGGATTTGCTTGCCTCTTGAGAATGGAGGTTCACACTTTGCCTTTTCAAAATGCTTTTCCTTTTCCTCTCGATAAGAACTTGTCTTCCAGGTCTTGTAAGTAGTTACTGCAGAGTAACTTTTTTGCAAGTCTTAGTGATTCAGCGCAGCACAATTTGACAGAAGACCTGACTTCTTTTTTTAAATCCTCTCTAGATTAACTTTTTTTTCCCGGTGGGTGAAGGAGCTGACTGTTTGCCAAAGCAAATTAAACAAATGCCTGCCATTAGTAAGCAGAGGGTCATAATTAATATTAAAAGCAGTAACCTTGATTATTGCAGAGAATGCTACTGCTTAGGATAGCTCAACAAAGTATACTTCAGTTTGCAATTGCTGTATTTACATAAGGGCAAGCGGTAGCTTTGTGCTGGTGATACATTCTGGAACATGAAACACCAGAATGCAAATAGGTGATCGGTGTTTTAACCTTCCTTCTGCCCTATGTTGTGACGTGGAGCAGGCTAACCTCTCCTTCTGGTGGTGGAATACCTATGTGCCTTAAAAAATTAAGATAATAGTTTTCAGATGTGTTGTGCTCAGGTAGTCCCATTTCCTTTTAATAATAGACTGTAGTGAGCTGCCAAAACAGTTTTTCAGAGAAGACGGCAAGTTGTCTTTCATTTCAGATGTTTGAATCAAGGTGCAGTGGCTTTCTGAAATGCATCCTTTGAATACAAAATGTAGGGATTGTTTGTCGAGAGAGAGAAACTTGACTGAGTTCAAGTGTATGACATTGTATCAGAAGTCAAATTAATTTACTGTAAAAATATCTTCTGATCTTAAAATCTGTCTCATTACCGTGTATGTATCTGCCTGTATGTGTGCATTAGGTTAAATGCAAGCGTACTATAGTAACTAGAGCCCTAACACATAATGCTATTAAAAGCAGGTTACTTTAATGAAGAGTATATGTAGCATCTAATTCAGAGCCCTCATTTCAGCAGTATGCCTTAATTTCTCTTTTACTATCTAAAATTTAGTTAACTTGTTATACTTTGAGAATAAGTATTAGAAATCCAGAAGGGATTACAGGAGTGTGCAGACCTCATTTTACTGCCATCCATCAGTTCTGTTTTTACCTTGAATAATGTTTTTCCATTGTTGATCTCTGTATCTCCCAATTTTTTAACTTGAGATTTCTATTCTCTAAACAATAACATATTTTTTAAATGTCAGCTTTCAGTTGTATGTCCAATTATTAAACATGAATCCCTTAAAAGCTTAGTAAACTTGAGTAGGCTTTAATAACATTTTTATCTCTGCTATATTTAACATTTAGATGTCTCTTCTGAATGTTGCAGAGCTATGGAACTAAATACAACCACATCAGTTTTTTCTTTCCATACTTTCTTTGTCAGTAGTCAAAAGGAGGTGTTTAGAAAAGACAGGCTACTGAGCTAGGTGGTTTGACATCTGCCTGATCCATACAACCATTCTTACTTCATGTTCCTGTTTTTTTTTTTTTTTTTTTTTTTTTTTTTTTTTTTTCCTTCTGTATAGGGCTATCTTGTTGCTTTTTTAACTCTGGTTTCTGTTCTTTTCCTACTTTTGATGATAAATAGCCTACTAAAGGAATAGAACCTGAACACTTCCTCTCAGCAAAGTAGGAAAGCAGGCACTATGAATGTATAACATATCAAATACCTAAGCAAACAACATTGGATATGATTTGTTAAGTTAGTTTTATTCTTGTAATCTTAGTTATTATTTATCTGTTGCATACTACAAATTTAAAGTTGATGTTGTCCCATTAGTTGTTGCCTAAATAGAAATTATGGGGAAAAAAATCAAATCACCAGTTTTGAAGCAAGTACAGTAAGGCTGTTTGGCAAGCAACCTGGAAATTAATTTTTTTGGCCATTCCTATTATTACTCTCTTGCTCGATGTTCTAGACATTCATGCCTTAATAAAACATAAGATTGTTTTTTTAGCAAATGTCAGAAATGTGCCTCATTCTGACTTTTGTTGTTGTTGCTTTTATCTGTTGTCCACAGTCCAAAGAGCCGCCTCATACAATTAAAGAAAGAAAAGCTGGAGTACACTCCTGGAGAGCACGAGCATGGACTGTTTCCAGCCCCTATTCATGTTGGTGGGTAATTCACATGTTTTAATTGTTGGGAAACAAATGTTACTCTTAGGTGACATTGAAGTACTCTGCTCGAACTTCATAGTCTTTGTCTCTCTCCCTTTCTTTTTTATTTTATGGCATTGTCAGGTTACTTATATCTTTCAGCATATGAACTTTGTCAGAGGTCATACTCATCCTTCTGTGTTTTTCAGTGCACAAGTTTGAATCGAGGCTTCTTTGTTGCTGTTTGACCTTTGCTCTCAGTTTTTGTTTATCATAAGGAAATAGTCTAGTTTTAAGTATGCCATAATGCTTTAGCGTAAATGCAATACAGTACCCCCTCCTTTTCAAACTAATATTACAGTAGAATAGCCAGAGATGATGATTACTGTTTCTTAAATCTCAAATGCTAAGCAAGCAATAATTTCCCCCATAGGATAGAAATGAGAAGTAGGACATAAATGAGGCCTGGGTGTCTTGTCTTTGCCCTCTGCATAAGGAAACCATGACCTATTGGTAGCATGAGGACTTAGGACTTGTTGTGTCCCATTATGATGTTGACAAGTCCAGTCCATTTGACTGAGCTGCCTGGGGACGATGGTCATGAACTCTCAGACTGAAGTTTTTGCAGCTCATGTCATTTCCCAGTACAAAACAAAATCGATTTATTATTTTTAAGGTAATTTTTTCATCCCCTAAAATGCTGCGATTTTTCACTTCAAGTACTGTCATGCAAAGTGATTTGGGAAATTTTACATTGTTCAGAAGGAGTATTTATCCCATCAAATTGTTTGTCATCTTAAACTGAACCTTTTTGCTCCATGCACAACTTTCCCAGAGAGGCAATACCAGCTGAAGAGTTTGAAAGATCTGTTTGAAACAGTCAGCATTTAAGAAGCAGTTTTCAGAACTGAAGGTGTTAATTTAAATTGACAAGAACATGACCTTTCTCAGTTCATTTTTGAATTAGGTCATATAACTCTGCACGACTGAACCATCTGTTGGGATGCTCAGGTTCAGTTTGCAGTGCAATGATCCAGTTCTCTTCATAAGACCGTGACCTCAAGTTTGTTTGTACTAGTAGACACAAACAAGCTTCTGCAATAAAGATAAGGCTGTTTTAATTGCTCTGTATTGGGTAGCTGGAGAGTAGTTTAACTGCAGAGCAGAGTTACAAGGCTTAGGACTGTGCCAGATAACTGTACTAGTGCCTACTTGATGAGGGCTGGAAGGACGTTCCACATACTGCAGGCACGGTGCCAGGGCACTTGAAAGAGCCTTTTGTTTCGCCTGGTGAGGTCATAGAAGTGAAAGCAAATTCCCGGCAGATTTAGCTCTTTCCTGGAACCTACTATGGATGAATAAAGCATTGAAAATAAAAAGTAATTTAGGAGTACATTATAAGGAAAACAGCACAATTTTAATTTCCAGTTGCGAGGGTATGCATGTGAATTTATATGAAATCACAGACTGTTGCTGGAGGAATATAAAGGCATTTATTACCATTTAGAAAACCTGGGAAAATCCGACATGAAACTGACACCTCATCTTTAGTCACTCCTTTCACTACAATTTTGTGATAATTTTCCAACAACATGCCAGAACATTTTAATCTTAGCTGGAAGTAGCCTAGCACTTGTGTCAAGCCTCAGGTCTTAATATTAACAAAGCATTTTAGAGTCAGTTTCCTTCCTTTAGGAAAAGATTGGGGTGACAATAAGTTTTGGAATAAAAACAAAATCTACAGTGAAAGCAGTGTCTCCTGTCTAAAAAGTTTCAAATATTGCTGAAAATATAGACCATCTTGAAGTCATTCTGAAACAATTAGGAATGTCTTTGTCAAGTCTGAATTAGTTTGGTAAAGGTTGTAGGAAAAGCTTTGGAAACTTTTCAAAACTCAAAATCTGTTTTCTTTAAGTACACTACTGTGATTTACCACCTTGTATGAATCACATATGCAGAATTTTTGTATATGTGTTTGATCTCTGTGCTAAATCATTTTAGTATGTACACAGCTGAGGAGAAAGCGTCTCCTTTGTTTGGGATTGCTACAAGGAGTTATCAGTGTCTGCTGTATGACACGGAGCCATCTTCAGTTTTGTCAATTATTTGCTGTTCTGTAACTCGCATTCAGTTAACCCCTCCTGGACAGACACCTGCAGGGTTCCTGGCAGGGCTCTTCAGACTTCAACTGTAACAGTTAAAGTTTAATGACACCCTTAAAGTTCAGTCATCAAAGCAGAATGCAGCTCCCCTCTGTCACCTAACTCAGCAAGCCCATCTCGTTTTTGAGACAGTAGCTTCCTTGGTGTCTATACAGCTTTAAACCTCAGTGCAAAACCAGAGTAGAGTGCAAAGGCTAGCAAGATGGAATGCTCTTTCCTGTGCTTGTCACTAATAAATAAAATGTTCTTGAAAGATTCTGCTATTCTGCCTTTTTGACTTTCAGATGTGGAGAGGCCCTATCAGAATTCTGGCAGTGTGCCTAGGAGCAGTCCTTTTGCCCCTTGGGGATATGTGAATATGAGTGTGTACAATTTATAAACCTTTTTGTTTCAGGGAAGTATCTCAGACAAAAGAGAATTGACTTCCAGCTGCCTTACGACATCCTCTGGCAGTGGAAACACAATCAGGTACAAGATAAAAAGTTACTCGTTGCCAAGATTATGATTGGAAGTCTTGGAAAAAAATAGCAGAATTCTTGCATGAAAGCTATGTTTATATATCCTATATATTAATAAATATTCTTATTGCTGCCACTGGGTGAGGAAAAAATGATTTGCATATGTATTAAATGTGAATAGTTTCCATTATTCTATCTCTTACAAAATAGCAATCCTGTAGGTTTCTACCAAAAAATACATTAATTTTGCTGCAGACTTTTATTTTGGTAGCATGCCTGCTTTCTGCAATGATCTTGTTTTAGACACGCCTCAGGAGAATTCAGATGTACTGCCAACAGCACAGAGAAATCTCAGGCCTTATTTTTCTTGGATCACTCCCAGCAGAGTGGAATTTATTTTTCACTTGCAAGCTGAAATTTTTGTACTGAGGAAAGAAGAAAAAGTGTTTAACAGTCACATTCTTTTTAAAGAGCTTTAAATATATGCAAACCTAAAAATAGGATATTTTTTTTTCCCTGAGAAGTTTCCACCAAGTGATTTAACACAGGATTTAATGCTGGAAGGTAAATCTGTCCCCAGCTGTACAGCAAGAAAGCGCTCTGAGACGTGTAACTTAAGCATGTGAATGAGCAAGACAAATTCCCAGGTGGTTGTGGCTCCAGCTACCTTTTGAAATACCACCAAAATGTAATCTTAAAGTAATGATAGCTGTTGACGTTTCAGCTGAGGACAGTTTCTTGCCATGTACTGAAGATTGCGTACATCTGCCTGACTTACCTGTTCAATATTGCATAAATAATAGATACATATGATCTATTTCCTTGACATTTTCCATAGCTACCCAGAATATTGAAAACCATTACAGAATAGTCTTGTTCGTACAACATTTGTATAGTTCGTACGGTGCCTGTCTGCCGTGTATGTTACTGATGGAAGCCTATTAGTGCAATACACGGGTTATATATGTAATAATTTGAAATTATTCCTTAAAGCTTGTCTGAAAGAATTTCCCTTTTCC
This sequence comes from Oxyura jamaicensis, assembly GCF_011077185.1. Lineage (NCBI taxonomy): Eukaryota > Metazoa > Chordata > Aves > Anseriformes > Anatidae > Oxyura > Oxyura jamaicensis. Next base: position 2,608,515 of record NC_048917.1, on the reverse strand, counting down.
CTCCAGTCATCTGCATCTGCAGAGGACGCTTTTCTAATTAGAAGATGAATCCTCGTTTCTCTTGGTTGTTACCTGTAGTCACAGTTTTGATTACCACCTTAATTTTACTTTTTCACTTTTTTTTTTTTTAAAGTGTTGGCATGTGATAGTTCCACCAACAATACTTTCTCCAAAGTAGTTTTAAATAATTATTCTTCTTTTAAATAAAAAAAAAACCTGCATTGCTCAGAATAATCCCAAAATAGTTGGTCCTCGTGATAACATCTTGTTCTGTTCAGATATTAGGGAGCGAATAAACAGTATGTTAGAAAAACTGCTTAGCTACTTTGTTAAGCATAACTTCTACTTGATTGGGTACTTCTATGACCTCTTTCTAAATGTAATCTGGGCCTAAAGAAGTGAATGCGGATAAATTTCATAGAATCAAGTTATCTAGTAATGACTACAAAACCTTTACATATTAACAGGACATAATTTCCCTGATTTTTTGAATAACAGATGCAGTTATGCAATGTATTAAAATTTTCTTTCTCTTTCTTTTAGTTGTATAAAAAGCCAGATGTCCCACTTTATAAAAAAATCCGTTCTAGTAAGTAAAATCTTATTGTTACTAAAATGTATAACTGGAATTTTCATAACACTCTTCCTTTCTTTTGTGCTCTTCATCCTAACAAAGACACTTCCAACTTGTTTTTTTGCTTTACGTAATTGGAATGAAAAATTTCTAGATAGTTACATTTTTCACCTGGCAAGAATTTTCCCCCTCTCCTTTTCTTTTCCCCTCCCCTCTGTAGATGTCTATGTGGATGTCAAACCTCTTTCTGGCTATGAGGCCACTACCTGCAATTGTAAGAAACCAGATGATGGCAACGGAAAGGGCTGTGTGGAAGACTGTCTTAACAGGTTAGAAACAGGTTGACTGACTATAATAAGAGAATTTCAACATACGTATTATTTTACATAAACTAATAATATTTTAAGAAAAGAGTTGTGCTGAATGCAAACTTGTTAAAAAAAATGGTTTTGTTAAAGACCAAACATTGTAACTTTCTGCTGCAGGTATTCCTCTACCTTTTCTTCAGAGGAATATCCCAATAAAAGCTACATTTTGCTCTTTGAATATCAGTGAGAGCTGGGTTGTGTTTTTTTGTGTGAATTCTGCCTTGAAAACAAGAAGCATTTTAATTATTAAATAACTTTTACTTAACAGAGGAAGGCTTTTTGCTTGTGTGATAGTTTAAAGAGTATTCTATTTGTCTTCCTTCAACTTATTTGTTCTTTATTTTAGGATGATCTTTGCGGAGTGTTCACCAAACACCTGCCCTTGTGGTGAACAGTGTTGTAACCAGCGGATACAGAGGCATGAATGGGTGCAGTGCCTGGAAAGGTTCCGGGCTGAGGAGAAAGGATGGGGTATTCGTACCAAAGAACCCCTGAAAGCAGGACAGTTTATCATTGAATATCTGGGAGAAGTTGTTAGTGAGCAAGAATTCAGGTAGAAATATTTATTTGCTATTTTAGCATGTAAGCCTCAGTAAATTACTTTAGCATCCATTATAATAGTTGGGAAATCCTTAGACAGAAATGAATGGGAGAATAAGGGAAAGAAAAAAGAATGCTTTTCTGGTCACTGCCACCAGAAGGAAGGCATAGAATTCAGCTTTCTTGATCAACCAGCTTTTTCTCAGTCAAATAGAGGAGTGATTAGTGTGTGGAATGCAACATCTGCTCTGTAAATGCCAAATGCCACAAGTGAATGTGAATTTGATATGAGTACTGTGCAGAATTTGAATTGTGAAAAATAGAATCGAGGGGGCAGAATGGGGCAGAGAAAGAAATGAGCTTTCGCAGATAGATATGAAGACAGAAGAACAAGTGGGAGCACTAATACCTAATGAAAGAAATAAATTATAAGTCTTGTTAACTACATAACATCAGAGGATAATTTAGTTTGGCGAGACATTTGTGCTTCTCTTAGAGCTCCATCAGAAGGCAAATCCGATCTCCTCATACAGAGATAACTGTTGACACAACTGACTCTCTTGTCACTGTTGCTCTCTTGCTAAAAAGAAGTAGCTGTAATCCATGGATGTAACTGCAGAAATTGTGTCCAACCCCAGATAATGAAAGGGAGGAGCTGATTGTTGTACACATGCATACATATACACATCGAAGAATGTATACTTGCATTTTCTCTTCCATACACAGGTTATCAACATGAAATGTATACAAATAATCTGCAGAACCCAAAAGGGAGCATTCCAGAAGAGCAAATTTCTAAATTCTAATCCAAGCTCTGTCAGTGGCCTTGACTTATAAAAATAGGTATTATAATGGTTTTCCTCCATCTCTAGGTGTACGATTCTATAAAGTAAAAAAATTACAATTGTTTTTTCTTCAAAACCATCTCTCAGAATTCTTGAATGTGCTATTACTATGTTACTCCCTGTATGCTTTGCAGCAAGAAGGAGAATCACAAATAACTTTCCTGTGTTGCTTCATAGGAACCGGATGATTGAACAGTACCATAATCACAGTGATCATTACTGCCTGAATTTAGACAGTGGAATGGTGATAGATAGTTATCGTATGGGCAATGAGGCTCGTTTTATCAACCACAGCTGTAATCCTAACTGTGAGATGCAGAAATGGTAAGAAAAATATATTCTGTTTACTGGGAGACTGGTATGGCAGTGGCTAAAATACAGATAACCAGATCATCTAAGAGAATCTGATCTAAAAATAGGGGAATCGAGATGAACAGTGTAAAAAATATTTACTATCATGCTCGCGTTGCAGAAGAGAAGTATTGTTTTCAAGTGGACATTTTGGAGACAGGATCTAAGTTTTCTGGCAAGGCAAATCCAGCATTTTTGTTTGTTGTGCTGTTAACCTGCTACAAATTTTGAAGACTAGGTAATGCCATAAAACAATTGCTGTGTATATTCTTTCCTTCTGGTGTTGTGGGTTAATCCCGGTAGGCAGCTAAGCACCACACAGCTGCTCACTTCTCCTTCACACCCCTGGTGTGAAGGACAGGGGAAGAGTAAAAGCAAGAAAGCTTGTGGGTAGATATAAAATTGTTTAATAACTAAAAAAGAAGTGGAAGAAGACAGAAAGAAAGAAAACAAGATGAAGCAAGTGATGTAAAGGTAATCGCTCACCACCTCCCATGGGCAGGCTGATGCCCAGCCTATTTGCCAGCCTAACCTTCTGAACACCCTCCACTCCCTTTTTTATTGCTGAGCATGACATTATATGGCATGAAATATCTCTTTGGTTATTTCAGGTCATCTTCCTGCTTGTGTACCCTCCCAGCCTCTTGTGAAACACACACACACATACACACACACACACACACACACACCTCATCTATTCACTGTAGGGTCAGAGTGAGAAACAGATCAGGTCTTGGCATTGTGCAAACACTGTTCAGCAACAGCTAAAGCATTAGTGTGTTAGCAGCATTATTTAGGCACCAGATCTACAGCATGTCACCTTACGGGGTGCTGTGAAGAAGCTAAAACTCCATCCCAGCCAGACCCTTTCTGTCTGGCAATTCAAATATGTTTTTAAAGCATATGAACAGGGGAATGGTCTGATTTCAGCACACCCTGTATCATATCAGTACTATGTTAGCAGAATAAATTGAGTGCCAGGCTAGTAGGAGTGGCTTCTGAGAAATTCATGGTGAAAAAGTAGATGGTTGTAATAGGGATCAGCTATAGTGGTAGTACAGCAGGGAAGCTTGTGATTCTCAGATAATTCTAGTAGTTCTAAGCATTAGTAACTAAGTTTAAAATACTAGAATCCAACACAAAAAAAATCAGTGAAAGAATCAGAGAGACAGTAAATTTTGGTGCATTTTGTGAAATGAGGTGAAACATTCAGTGTAAGCTTTTGATTTATGGAGAGGGCCTGAGCTGATAAGTGTATCAGCCATATTAGCTAATACAGTTTGTAGTTTTTCTATTTGTAGAACAACTTCTTGCTTCTTGTAAACATAGCATTCATTTTTGGTTGCTTTCAAAGTTTGTTGTAAGAGACAGAAACAAGAGAACAGGTCAAATGAAGAACAAGAGTACTCCTGAGCATGGCAGAAGTATTGTTTCCTGTCTCCAACACTTCCACTATGTGGACAAAGACAATTTTCGTTTTAATTATTTGGAATATTTCTTTATATTTTCTCTGCAGGTCTGTTAACGGTGTTTACCGGATTGGATTGTATGCACTTAAAGACATGCCTGCTGGTACTGAATTGACTTATGACTACAATTTTCACTCATTTAATGTTGAAAAACAGGTAAGGATCACAATGCAAGACCTTAAAAAAAAAATCACCAAAGACAAACAGTTCAATAGAGTTGAAGGTCAATTAGCAAAACCTACTGTGCTATATTTATTAGAACGGGTTTTAATGCTGAAATATAATCCAAGTGTTTCAGGTTTTATTTAAAGTAACTTTTCTTTTTTCCAAAGCAACTCTGCAAGTGTGGTTTTGACAAATGCAGAGGAATAATTGGAGGTAAAAGTCAACGAATGAATGGACTTGCAAGCAAAAGCAACCAGCCTGTGAGCACTCACAGAAGGACCGGACGGTCAAAAGAGAAAAGGAAGTCAAAGCACAAACTAAAAAAGAGAGTAAGTAGTAAAGACAGCTTCTTTCATGGGTAAAAGTTAGTAAGAAATCAGTTTATGACATCATACTAAAAAAAAGTGTATTTTAAACATAAAAGAAATACTAGGGTTTCTGTCTCAGAAACTACTTTTACTGGTTTGCTAGGTTCTTGGCACAGTTTTTCCTGTCTATCAGAATGATCTGTTTTCCAGAGGGGCCACATGCCAGAGGAACCCAGTGAAAGCGTGAACACACCAACAAGGCTGACGCCACAGCTTCAGATGAAGCCCATGTCTAACAGAGAAAGGTAGGGAATTATTTCAGTGGTGGTGGTGGCAAATGTTGAACTGATGTTTTCCAAGAGGTAGGACATCATTGAATCTCTGAATAAGAAGTTCTTGGTTCTTCTTTAACGAGTTAGAGTGGTATTTCTCACCACTGGCATGAAAAGCTTCATCTGAATATCTCTTTTTCGCCATGTTAAGGTATTAATTATAGAGAAGGTGATTCCTGAATGCTGTTGTTTTTTGTTTTTTTTTTAATTTATATAGAAATTTTGTGTTAAAACACCATGTATTTTTGGTACGAAACTGGGAAAAGATTCGACAAAAACAAGAGGAAGTGAAGCATGTCAGTGATAATATCCATACTGCATCACTATACAACCGCTGGAATGGAATCTGTCGGGATGATGGCAACATTAAATCTGGTAAGGCCAGTTAAGGTTCCTCATGTTGCTACTCTTCTCCTTTGAGATCCTATGTGATATGTCCAAGAATAGCTTAAGTTCTATACGGCAATCAAAGTTAGCCTTCCTACAGGATCGATGTGTCTGTTGTAATGCACACAGGGAATGCCCTACAGATAAAAAAAATACATATGTGTGTAGTTGTGTATGTATGCTCTTATATTTACATAGCAGGGTAAGACAGACTTTTTTATATTTTCAGTGTATTTTTGCATTAGGGGTTTCTGCAATTTCCTCTGAAATAATTAATGCTTTTTTCTTACGAATTAGGCCTTTAGAGAAGAAAGCTTTTTGGTATTCAGTTTTGGGAATGGGACAAAACATAGGTATTGAAACAGATGTATTAATACTGTTTAAAAATAGCACTTTGTTCACAGGACCATAATCTTCACTGCTGTGCAGGATTTGGTTCCCACTGTAAGGTACACGAGAAGTTGAGAAATGAGTATTTTGAGTGAATTTAGTGACATGCTATGTTTGCTCCAGCAACATAAAATACTTGGTAACCATCTTAACCATTTGGATGAGCTATAAGCAGTGAGTGCCTACTTGTGAAAATAATCTTTTACTATTATAGTAGCTTTAAAAAAAGTTAATAATTGATGATGGACTTGCTGGATCAGAAAAGACACTGTAATTTGATCTTCAAGTAAATTCTTGTTTAGACAAAATTCTTTTCTTGCCCTCTTTCAGATGTCTTCATGACCCAGTTTTCAGCCCTTCAGACTGCCCGGTCCGTGAGAACACGACGCTTGGCTGCAGCTGAAGAGAATATTGAAGTGGCTCGTGCTGCCCGCCTAGCACAAATCTTCAAGGAAATATGTGATAGCATCATATCCTACAAAGGTGAAGGTGATGTGATGCTCCTGAAAAATCTCCACAGAGATGTTTTTCAGCCTCTGGAACAATGAACTCTGAATATAAAATAATAGAAAAAGAGATTTTGTGTCAGGACTTTAACCTCTTGCTTTTTTATTCCTTTCTCCTGCTCCCAATGTTATCCTCAACCCCTTCCTCTGACACCAGAATCTGCAGGTGTTGCTATGCTTGTAAACTGATTTTTCAGTAGTTTAGCAAATTGGTACAATTTACTGAACTGCAAGGAAACTGGCCTTCATTTTGATATATCCAGAGTACAGCAACCAGCTTCCTGAAACAAACTCCATTTCAGTTCCCTGATACCAGAAGAGCCTTTATTTTAAACATAGATAGAATGTAGTTAGTTACTTCTTTTTTAAAAAGTTTTATTAAGTGTTGCTAAACTGTGTGTTCCCGTTACAGATTCCTCCAGGCAGGCTCTTGCAGCTCCCCTCCTCAACCTACCCCCAAAGAAAAAGTATGTATTTGCTTCTCAGAGCAACCCATGGTTTTCTATAAGGGATTTGCATATATTTGAAATGCTGGTGAAATTGACATTCTGCATACTTTCCCATTTTAGAAATGCAGACTATTATGAAAAGATCTCTGACCCGTTGGACCTTGCCACCATTGAGAAACAGATCTTGACTGGCTATTATAAAACTGTGGAGGCTTTTGATGGAGACATGCTGAAGGTCTTCCGGAATGCAGAGGTGAGGCTCCCTCTGGCCTTAAGGCTGTTGCATAGACACTGGGAATATATCCTAGTTTAATGCTCCTGCTGACTTAGAGTAATGAAAGAAGAAAAAATATTTTAGAGAAGGGGAACTTCTGATAATCCTTTTCTGATGAACAGACATTGATAATTAATGTACTTCACCTTATTCTTAGTGCTTTTGTTTGCCTTAGGTCAGACGAATAGAAAGTAAAGAACATGCATCAGTAGCTAGCCTAATGAAATTTCAGTACTTTTGGGGAGAAGTAAATTGTCCTTTAGTGTCATACGTTAAGACACATGGACCTGTGGTTCAAAGTAAAGGAAGTAGGTGTGCAGTCATGTTACCACACGGGTGGATGCACCTTCAAGAGTGTGTACAAACAGGAGAAATGCACAAAAACATGGAACCTGCAGGGGGGAAAACCGAACACATACAAAGGTTTTTTATTTGTTTTGTTTTTATTCAGAAATACTATGGCAGAAAGTCTCCAACTGGGCGTGATGTATGCCGGCTACGGAAGGCATATTATAATGCTCGTCATGAGGCATCCGCCCAAATTGATGAAATAGTGGGGGAAACAGCAAGTGAAGCTGACAGCAGCGAGACATCTGTCTGCGAAAAAGAAAATGGTCATGAGAAGGACGAGGATGTGATCCGTTGCATTTGTGGCCTTTACAAAGATGAAGGACTCATGATCCAGTGTGAAAAGTGCATGGTGAGGCAGGGGAACACAAAATGGAGCTCTTTTTCTATTCACTATAACCAGTGGAACTTCTACCAGCAGCCTCTGCATCACTAGTAATAGCTTAAATTACCTCTTCAGAACTTCATTTCCTCTCCAGAAGAGTGGAGAGATTCTGTTTTCAAAGAGGAAATGCAATTTATATTTCTGTATAGAGTAGCTAGCACTTCCTGAAACTGCCAGAAACTCCTGTCTTTGGTCAAGCAGAATTTCAACAATTACGGGCTTTTACATAAAGAGTTGCATGGCAATCTTATCTCTCTTCTTACGCAGTATGAAATACTCCAGATAAAGTCTTGAATTTCCTTTGTGAAGCTTATTTTCATGCTTTCCTTAATGCTTTTTGAGAAAGTACAAATTATAAATAAAATATATAACAAGAATTTCTAATTGGGATGCATCTATTTTTCTAGGTCTGGCAGCATTGCGACTGTATGGGTGTGAATTCTGACGTTGAACACTACTTGTGTGAGCAGTGTGAACCTCGATCTGTGAACAGAGTAAAAAATATTTCTTCATTACTACAGTTACAAATTGAAGCAGTTTTTTCATTCATATTTAGTGACATTGGCAAGGCAATTGTGAGATTCTTACTTTATAATGTAGCTTCCTTGGATTACATTTAGTCATGTTAAGTGTCAGTTCTTCTGTAGCCACGTCTGCATATTTCAAAAAGGATATCAGACCCGTTTCTGCGCTGATTATGGTGGCTGTCTTAACATTTCATTTCTTTTCCTTTTCTTCTCCAGGAGGTTCCCATGATTCCTCGTCCCCATTATGCCCAGCCTGGCTGCGTTTACTACATATGCTTATTACGGGATGATCTATTGCTGCGCCAAGGTACGTGCTTTCTCTGGTGCCTTCCATGATTTCCATCAGATAAGAGTACACAGATTTCTGGCATCGCCTTGTTTCAAGTGTTTTTATCTTTTTAGAAGTAGAAAGTTGCGCCCTGTACTTGCATGGGGGTGACACACAGTAAGGAACCTGAGTTCTCACAGACTGGTTGATGAAGAAACATTAATTACCTTTAACACAGATAGGTTTCTGCTTCTGGCCAAAGAAAAAAGATACAGAGCCGGCTTCTAGTAGTTAACATTTAGAAGTAAAAGCAAAGAAGGGAGAATAGGAGTCTTCAGGAAAGTCGAAAACTAAAAAAAAAAAAAAAAAAAAAAAAAAAAAGGAACAATGCATTCTTTATCCTCTGCAGCATTCTAGTATTTACATTCCCTCATTCTTTCTCAACATTGCTCTGCATTCTTTATCTTGTCTATAGCTCAGCCATTTGGTGTTCCCATCTCATGTTTTTTTTGCAGGGTTGCCAGCTGAAGAATAACTGTCGTTCTAGGGTTGTATCAGTATTTCTATATCTGTTTCATTTAGTTATGCGTTAGCTCTTTTTGTGTCAACTTCCAGTAATTTATAGTGTTAAGGTTGTTTTTGTCATGACAAAACCACGTACCTCTAATTTTATAGGGCTTGATTGGTGATTAATTAGAAAAATGTTAGCTTACATGGCTAAACTCTGTGTATCATTAGCAGAGGACAAAGGAGACTGAACTGCACCAACAGTTAGGCCTCAACAGTGCCTGTGCAGTTACAGGGAATAAATTGAGCAAGGCTATGCCCAGAAGGTGCTAGGAAGTAACACACATTACAGTAGAAAAAGAGAAAAAACACGGATTCTTGGCTGATCTCGAGTTCTCCACCAAAGGTTCTGAAGCATGACGTTTGCCTATAGTAATCTCTGCGATTCAATTGCAGAGTTGAAACATGTTTTTTCTGTCTCTGGTTTCCATAAGGTCATGCAATTTGCAGATTGCAAGGCAAAAGAGACCGTAGTGACCGTCAGGCCTGCAGTTGCAGTATGCATAGACTATGACATTTTTCCTGCATGTTGTGTATTAGGAAGAGGCTGGTCTTGTGACAAGACTGAAAAGGCTTATGAGAGGATAGCATTTCTTTATGTCAGTCTGTCTTCACTGCCAGGGAGTTGTCTGAACAATTTAATTAGTCTATCTTCAAGTTCCAAGCGTGAGAACTCCTCATGTTTTCAGTGAACAAGGCTGAAAAGCTTCCAACTGCCTGACATGTGAGTGCACACTTTACTGTGATTGAATCCCTATAAATAAGTGAGGGTTCTTCAGTCTGGTTAGAGGACCTCTTAAAATCTTACTCTTTAAACATTGCAGCTATCACTAATTTGTACATACTATCCTTTTCAAAACTTATGTTACATGTCCTGACATAATTTATCTGGATTCGTTACACGTTACTATTTTCAGTGTGGGCATGCAGTTCAAGTTATGTTTAGTTCTTTGCTAGTAAAGTTTTTTTGAAAATGATGAGGGTCACCTTTCCTCCTTTTACTGGCTCTGGATTGGTTTTGCATCACTCTGCAGTTCAATGTTAGGTAGCTCTATCATGTTAGTTCTAATGAAACCATTTACTCCTCTATTTTTGGTGTGCTGGACTGATGAGAAGTTACAGGTGTGTATTTTGTGCCTATTGCCAGGTGATTGTGTTTACCTGATGAGAGACAGCCGTAGAACTCCAGATGGACACCCTGTCCGGCAGTCGTATCGGCTGCTGTCCCACATCAACAGGGAGAAACTCGATATTTTCCGCATTGAAAAACTCTGGAAAAATGAGAAGTATGTTCAAGGCATCTTTTGAATTTGAGACATTCCATATACCTACCTGTCAAAATACAGTAATTTTGTGGAAGTCTTGTTATAGCTTAAAAATGCGGGACTGAACATGGTTAAGTTACAAAGACTTGATGATTTCCCACTTGTCTCTGCATGTACTCCACAACTGTGAAGTAAAAACATAAAGTTGGAGGTGTAAGCAAGGGATAAGAGATATAAGTTGATATATTTCCCTCACTGTTGGAATAGGCTGAGAATACACACTGACAGCTGAATTGGCTCAGCTAATGATCTCTGACTTGCTAAGCCACTGTAACATGGGGCTTATGCCCCATTGATAGCAGCATGGTAAGTCTGCTGTGTTCATAAAAATCACAATAGGAATATTTCCACTTGCTGAAGGGGATAAAGTTGAAAGTGTTATATTCATGCAACTTTGCCTTTCATCACAGCCATTGCAAAGTACAAGGTAGATAGTTCAAAATTAAATGGAGGGCATTAGGTAAAGTTGTATCACAGGTTTATAGAAATAGTCTTTTTTTCTTCTGTTTGTTCTCTTCTCTTACCTACACGTCTTCGAGCAGAGAGGAGCGGTTTGCATTTGGTCATCATTATTTCCGTCCACATGAAACACATCATTCCCCTTCTCGAAAGTTTTATCACAATGAGCTGTTCCGGGTGCCATTGTATGAAATTATCCCCTTAGAGGCTGTTGTGGGAACGTGCTGTGTTCTTGACCTATACACCTACTGCAAAGGTAAGGAAACTTAATAGGATGAGAAATTATATTTGGGAAGTATGCTCAAATAGTGCTGCAAAAAGGCAGTAGCCAATGTTTACAGGGTATCAGAGCTGAGGTGGCGCTATTGCTTTAGCACTGAACAGTGGTTTCTGCTGCACAAGGGGCAATACTGAGTAGATAGCAGCAGGGTTGTATTGCAGTGCATAAGGAAGATAAAGTGATGGTGGTAAAAATAGTTTTGGAATTATTTGGTTGGAATCTACAGGTTTTTCTCTTACATCTGAACTAGGAATGTGTCCAGCGTTTGTTCCCCTTGATTCAGAATTGCAATGATACCTGCCATCCCACTTAACACCCTAAAGCCCATACTTCTGACACTGTGTATGGCTTTGTTCTGGTATCCTGTCTGTCTTCTCTTGAATCTGATTAATAATTTTTTCATGTGTACTTCATTTTGAAACTGCAGGGAGGCCAAAAGGTGTGAAGGAGCAGGATGTATATATTTGTGATTACCGCCTTGATAAATCTGCTCATCTCTTCTACAAGATCCACCGGAATCGTTATCCTGTCTGCACCAAGCCCTATGCCTTTGACCACTTCCCCAAGAAACTCACACCCAAGAGAGACTTCTCAGTAAGTGTTTCTTCTCGTAGTTTCCTTCTTTGTTTACCAGAAGGCTGGACATATTTTTTGGAAGCCCCTGCCTCTCTGTTTATGAATGAAGGATTGTAAACGTGAGGAAAATGACACAAGCATACACAGACTGGATGAATAGTTGGCTAGAAAAAAAGCTTGCAGAATATGCAATTGAAAGGCAAACAGATGTTGAGGCAAACAAATAGTGATGTGGAAGTTTGGAGATGTTCGTTTCTGACAGAAATCTAGATGGTAATTTCATGCGAGTCATTCCTGAACAGAGGAAATCTTAAAATTCACTTTTGGGCAGCAATTCTGCAGCTCTAAAATAACTTCATATGTTTCAGAGAATCACACAGCATATAGTCCAGTGTGAGTTTGTTAGCCAGTCTGTGTCAGGCTTTCTTTCCCTTGATATAATAGCTCGATGTTTTAATAAACTTTGCCTATAAAATGGTTTTCAGCAGTACCTTTGAATTCCAAATGCAGAAAAGCAGAATTTTCTTATTTCCATTTCTCTGCTTTGTCAAATGACATATAACTTGCTTTCTTATATAATAATCACTAAAAGTGGATGTCTTATCAAAAAAGAGCAGCCGAATAGGTAGGTGGCCTGATCATGAAGTACACCTTGCCTTACCATGCTGCATCTGATTGTCCATTCATTTCAGTCTTACATTCCTCTATTCTATGGGAATGGCAACTCTTCATTGTGTACATCCTCTTACACAACACTACTTAGTCTCTTGAGTTTTGAGGTATCAGATCTGGCAATTTTTCTGCAAGTAACCACTTTTATTCGGGAGCAGAGAAATTCTTAAGGTGAATTTAGAGAAGGCTCCGAACTTGTGCTGTGCAAAAAAATAGAGTATTTTTTTCATAATGGTTTATGGCTTAAAATTTATTTAGAAGATAAAAAGAATCAGATAGCAAGTCTGGCTCTAATTTATCCCTATGACATGAGGTTTTTATCCCTTTTCCTTTGGATTTGTCTAATGTGTGAGTTACACCAGCCATGCACTGGCATATAAGTGCCAGATAGGCAAATCCTGTATTGGTACTTCCATAATATTAGACCAGCACTTCCTTCCACTGTGAAGTTTATTCAGTATTAACCATAATCTTTATTGTTGTTATAGCCTCATTATGTACCAGACAACTACAAGAGAAATGGAGGCCGGTAAGTCTTACCTACCAGATTGTTGGCTGAGAAGAGATGGGATGATCCTGTTTGCTTGTCAAGTGTCTAGTGTTCTTCCTACCCATTTTCCTGGGTGCTGTGGAAATAATAAACTTAAATTCTTTAAAGCAATTCTCTGATCTTTCAGAGAAAGAAAAGGTAATGAGGGGGAAGAGAGGGAATATAGAACCAGCCTTGGTGTTCCTTAATAATATGCTTATTAGTCAGGAAAGTACGGAAGCCATTTGGAAAGTTAGCAGAAGCAGCTGAATGTGGGAGAAGGCATAGCCCAGCACAGGAGGGAGATCGGTCACTGAATAGATGGACCATGTATTCACTGTAATAACAGCCAGGGCCAGTGCATTATCTCAGTTCTCTTAGAGACTTTACAAATACTTATCAGGAGCCATGGTAGTTGAAGAAAAAACATCAGTATGTGTTGTGCTCAACTATTTCGGCAAATGAAAATATTTACAAATTGAAATTAAAAAGGAATTGGTTTTTGAAAGACTGCATGTGACCTTATGCAAATTAGGTTATAAGCCTATATCCTCCCATAGATCTGGTAGGTTTGAACGCATGTATTATTAAGTAAAATGACTGAGATTCCAGAAAGTCTCCTACCTATTGAGGAGTCCTTGACTCTCTAGTAATTCACCTTTCTTCTCCTGCCAGATCATCCTGGAAAACAGATCGCTCAAAACCACAGATCAAAGACTTAAACCAAGAAGAAGATTCTCTTCCACTTATTGAGGATGTATTAGGAAACCAAGAACAAACTTCAAGTGAGGTGCCTAGCATAGAGGAGCCAGAAAAAGAGGCAGTCTCTAGTGAGACTTGTGAAAGTGATAAAAAAGTGGAAGAAGGAAATTCTGAGACAAGGCAGCTGTGCACTCCAGAGGAAAGGCGGCATATTCAAAGAGAGAGACTTAATCAAATCCTGCTAACCCTCTTAGAGAAAATCCCAGGGAAAAACGGTGAGATTTTATGCTGTGGTTACACAAGAGCGTTTCTTGTATAGTTTGATATTTTTGTTTTGTTTTTTCTTTATCTCACTGCAGACTGTGTTGATAAAATTAACACTTCGGTCTGAATATTTTTCTAGTGGACATTATTAATTAGATTTCTTTGCAGTAATGTTTTCTTTTGCAACAGCAGCAGTTTTCTGAATTCATATGAAATTTTTTACTACTGAAACCATTTTGTATATTATTTTTAGTAACCACAAAGACTGTCTGAGGACATTCCCCCATTACTCCTTGTTTACAACTGAGAAACATAACAGACATGCAAAGGAAGAAGAAAGAATTTAGGAAGTAATTTTTGACTTTTAGTGATAGTTCATACTGTTGGGTTCTGGGTAACTTCTAAACTGTAGAATGATGGTGCAGTGGTTGCCCTGGTTAAGTAGTTCCCTGTTTTTAATTGCAACATCATTAGCTGCTGTGACAGTGGAGATCCAGCAACCTGAATGTTGCTACAGGTCATCCTTTCAACAGGCCAGTGGTATTCAAAGAGTTCGTGCTTTGGTTGCTGGCGTATGCTTCCCACAAATTGGTTTGTTTATACGTAATCATACTGTAACACGCTTCTCAGGGTGATCTAGAGATAGCTTAGGTAACTATTAGAATTAAAACCTAGGGTGAGCTGCGTTCAGACCAGTAATTCACTTTTTTCTTTCATGTTCTGGGAGCTAACACAAAATAATAATGCATAGCCTCATAGAGTAATTTGGGTTGAGGTCTAAACATCCTTCCCTCTAAGCAAGGTGAACTTCAAACAAATTGGGTTGCTCAGCACCTTGTCCAGTGGAGTTTTGAATATCACTATGGATGGAATCATCCTTGAAAAAACACTATAAGGAAATAGTAAAGCTGTACCTGGTGTCACCATCTTTACCAATAGCCTGTGGTCTGTTGCAGCTATTGACGTCACTTACTTGCTGGAGGAAGGATCAGGAAGAAAACTGAGGAGGCGCACTCTCACCATCCCAGAGAGCAGCTTCAGAAAGTGATGCCGTGAGAGGAAGTTGTGGTCTGGAGTCTGCTACAAGGTCTGCTGAGGACTGAGGGCAGGAGCCCAGCTTCTTGTGCACCAGCCAAGGAAAAGAGGGCAGCAGAAAACTGACAAATATACAAACAGTTAGCACTTAGATGTCTGGGTTGGCAGGTTGCCCTGCCCTGCTCTGCAGTGC
The DNA here is from genome assembly GCF_011077185.1 of Oxyura jamaicensis. Taxonomy (NCBI): domain Eukaryota; kingdom Metazoa; phylum Chordata; class Aves; order Anseriformes; family Anatidae; genus Oxyura; species Oxyura jamaicensis. Next base: position 2,593,427 of record NC_048917.1, on the reverse strand, counting down.
TCTTATGGTGTGTGTGTTGTTGGGCGTGCCTTGTATTGATGTTAGGTACTGAGAAAAACCTCGTGGTTATTGTCCAGGATGGTCAAATTTAATTTATTTTTGCTTGATATTCCCACTCAGCGGAAAAAAAAAAAAAAAAAGATGGGGAGGTAAGAAGGATGAGGACAGACTTACTCTGAGAATATTCTCCACGTTCACCAATTAACCTGTGATTGTACAAGATACTGTTGGCACCACCATTGCCCATGCCAGTGAATGAAATCCAGATGGGAGGGTGAAGGCCCAGTGGCTTAAAATTAAAGGCTGCCCTAAAGTCGTGGCCTCTGATTTGCACAAGTTCCAAGAAGAGAGAAACGTAGCCGAATGTGCAAAGTGTTCACCGTGGAACGGCCAGTGCACACATGTACCTTTGATCTGTGACAAGGAGCAATTTCCAAAGTCACGCTGGAGTAAAGTAAAGGTTGGTTGGTTGAGGCACTTGTACTGCATTGTAGAGGGGGGAGGGGGTGGGGTGTGATTTTTTTCACTTTTTTTCTGCAGAGAAATTTTATAAAGCAAGTTAAATCCTGACAACACCATTGCTGTTGGTTTTTTTGATAAGCTGTGGTTCTTGTGTGTCTAGTGTGTTGTGCAAATTAAAACCTGTTAAAAGAAAAAGAAAAATTAAAAAAAAAAAAAGGAAATCTTCACTACATGAACCGTCAAGCAGTATTCAGAGCGAGTATTTGTTGTGAACTGTAGAATATATCAACTGCTAACACTATTCTTGTGTTCTGGTTGTACAGCTTAAAATGTCCGTCTCTTAAATTAAGAGACAGTGTATCTTGCACCACCCTCTCTCTCTGCCCTGACGAAGATGATTATTCCCAAAAGTAAGAGCCAAGGCACTGAATTTCACTGCATGAAATTTCGATTTACATGGTGTACCACGAGCTAGTGCTGTAGCAGCACCCCTCGCATTATACCGATAACCTTCCCTGGCGTGAGGAGCCACAAAGCTGTCACCTGCCTCTGGGTCCAGCCCAGGTTGTGGTAAAGGGAGGGGGTGATAGGCATACACTGACCCTTTAAAATGGCTTTGCTTTTTTGTCTTTCAGACGTACATATGCATATACAGTCCTGTTTTAGATGTTCTTATAAGAAAACCAGTTTTTAATGTGCCAAGTTGTATATATCTGCTGCGTGGATGTAAAGCAATACAGTAGTTACATGTTCCTTTTTAATGGACCAAGCTTGTCCTAATGTACATTCTTGTTATTATTATAATTATTTTACTCTTAGTGGAACATGACTCATTCCATTAACTTTTATGTGTTGATTTAAAAAGAAAAAAAAGAAAGGAAAAAAACCCTTTGAGAAAAAATATTTTATTAAAAAAAAGAAATAAGAAAATAGTTTGGAATATTTTCTTACTGTAGAGAAGCACTGTACAGTACCAGGAACCCTGAGTATAAAATACTCGTGCGTGTAGTAGGAATATCGCATGTCCAAAATCTTGAGTTGTCTCATTTAGTTTAAAACAGAAATCATTGTCTCAAATGGTGTTAAACACTAAAAAGTTTTTAAAAAATAAAGTGCGTACAGAAGCGAGACACTAGCTCTGTCATTTTATCTTTCTTTTGTTGAAAGACTAAACAAAATGTTTTTTAGACAATCAAATGTTAGGTAAGTGCAAAGAATTGTTTTTCTTACTGGTGTAGAAATTAATGACTTTTTTTATTTTTCGGTTATTTTATAATAATGAGAAGACCAGTGTGTCACCAGGATCGCTGTTTTAAGACCAGGAAGCACTACATTATTGCAAATAGATATGAACTCTTAGTCTGCATGGGTGTAGGCTGTGTGATTGCTGAAAATAAATGCTGCTAATATATTTCCTTTTTACAAAGCATATCTAAATAGATCATTGTTTTGATGTTAATCTTTGTAAATTATGTATTACCAATTTTAACATTGGATGTAATTGCATAAAAAGCCTGCATCTCAATCCTGAGAGAGTCTAGTATTAAATGGAAAATCTTTTCCTATCGATGACTTGTGGGGTGTTTTTTGACATGTCTTTGATTTTTCTTTTTATTGCATCTTTGACTCGGCCCCTCCTGTCATGTCCTGCCTCTCTTGCAGCCTCTTTTATGTGAGTTGTTGCCCCGTTTATTTCAGATACCCAACTTCCTGATTGCTGATGGCGTTTTGCGAGGTTGTAGCTTGATGCTGATGGTTCTGTTCAGCCCTTGGCAGGAAGGATGTTGGCAGCGTGTTTGCAGAGACAGGAGCATCAGCACAGACATGCAGTGTGGTAGTCAGATGATGTGTAACCGTGTACAATGGCAGGTTAGTACATGAATAATGTAATCTACAAATTTAGTGATTATTTCCAGAATATAAACCCCTGGTACCTACAGGTAATGCCCCCCATGCCCATAGAGACAACAGAGTCGATTCCATCAGCTCCAAGGTTTGTTAATGCATCTCAGTTGCCCCTAATATCAGATCTGAGTCACGTCAGACAGATGATTTGCACTGTAAGCAATATCCCCCCTGCCATTAATGAAAAGTCAAGTAAGCTAGAAAGACTGAGAGGTAATTAATTTTTAGTTATTGGGAGCCATCAATGTGATCATGAGGAACACATGGAATGCGGCAACGGGGAGAGACAGAAATTGAGAACGTTTTGTCCTGCACGCTGTCCTTTGTGAGGCATCTTCAACCTTGCACTTCCTCCGATTGCCTCTACCTAAGGTTGGCACTAATGAGATCGATGATCCTCACAAATCTTCATTTAGGGTTTGAATTTCCTCTGGTTCAAAAGTAATTTCTGGGTATAAATTTGGCAACTATCTGCATTAGTTACTCAGGAACGAAATAGTGTATTGATGAGCACTTTTAATGTAACTTGATATTTTTTTCCCTTTCCTAGGCTGACTCTCTGTGGTGTCATTAAAACACCATGCTTGACCTGTACACTTTGCAATGTCTTTTTCTTTTAAACAGAGACACCATGCCAAGGATTGTAGTGCTTTAAAAATAATAGTAATTGACAAAGTACCCGGATTAACATCCTGCTGGCTTGACCCCATTTCAAAATCCAGAGGCAGTTGTGGAATTCAATCAAACCTACTTAAGGCAATCCAAATAATATTCCAATTAAGCTGAAACATCCCTTTTCTGAGAATAAAACTTACGGAGAGAGAAATGAAAATGAGAACAGAATTAAAAAAAAAAAAAAAAATCCACTTTATCCTCAAAGCAGGACACAGCCTATTTCCTGAACTACGGTCTCATGTGCCACTGAAACTGCAGCCATGGACTCTCCTGTGCTTCACTTTGTGCTATTGCCTGGTGTCCTAGCATTGCTAGGCACCTCATAGGAGCCTGGTCCCATTCTCTACGCACCTCCCTGTAAATGCCAGCCTGTCCCCAGCACGGGAGGAACCTGGATAGGCAGGGAGCTAGGCACCAGCACCATCCCTGCACACGTGGCTTTCCCCTGCAGGCACCTATCACCCAGCTCCAGCCCCAGCCACGCGTGCAGGAAGGGGTAATGCAGCCATTTCCAGCCCCACAGCTGCAATGATCCAGTCACAGCCGAGGACACGTAAGCCACAACCTTTATTTCCACCTCTTTCCCCAGAATATGTTTCTTCCCATGGTTACAACTATTTACAGTGTTGGAACAGCACACTGGTGGATGAGGCTGGCCCAGGCCGCACGCCCCAGCCATGGGACAAAGCAAGGCAGGTGGTGGACGTGGCAGTGACAGGGCGTGACAGCACAGAGACAGCATACAGGACTGTGAGTTATGCACGGGGACAGGGGCTTTCCCTCCCTTCACACAGGCACAGGCAGCAGCTGAGAAGACATGAGCGAGAGCAGGTCCCAGGGGGGCCTGCGGTGAATTGGCAACAACTTCGTGGCAATGCACCCAGCAATGGCTCGTGGGACACAGCCCTGGCAGAAGGTAGCAGCGTGCTAGCAAGCAGCAGGGGCTGGCACCAGAACAGGGGCCCCCTGCAGAACTGCCTGGTGGTGAAGATGTGGCAGGGAGGCGGCACCTGCTTCTGCAAACTCAGCTGCTTCCTCAGGGCTCCTCCTCCTCACAAGATCAGGGATGTGTAGCCCACAGGAACAAGGCCAGTGCTGTTTCCATGGCAGCAGCAGATCCAGTCTTCATCCACGGTGGAGAGCAGCTGCAGGATGTCTCCTTTCTGGAAGCTCAGGTGCCCATCGGCAGCACCTGTGTGGTCACACAGCGCCCGAACTTCCCTACGTAACAAATGCCATTAGGGGTTCACCTCCCCAGAAACCCCACAGATGGCTAAGAAAGGCTCGCATAAGACTGGGAGAGGCTTCGATTCTCATCTGTGGAGCGAGTGAGCACCAGTAGCTGATCAGCAAGCCACATCACAAAAGCATCCTGCCAAGCAGACCTTGGAACAATGTCAGAATGTGAGCAGCATTTGCACTGAGGAGAAAAGCTCTAGGTCAGTGCTGGGGCACAGGGAGATGGCCAAATGCAGGGTGGGAGGGCCGGCCAGACGCCCTTCTGTGCTCACTTGGACAGGCTCTGGGAGCACAGACGTACCACCACAGCTGGGTGGGGACCTGCCATATACTTGCTCCAAACAGGGTACTATGAACCCAGAAAGCACACAAAGAAAAGGTTCAAAACTCCCCCACCAAACTGTCTGAGAAAAGCAACTGGTCACAGGTAGGTGGGTACACACAGTCACCAGCAGCTCAGCAGAAGATGAGAGCAATCCCCAGGGTGGGCAGTCAAGGTGCAAGTTAGCAACAGTGAGAGGTAAAATGAGCCTTTCACCAGAAAAGGGTGTAGGATCTCTAAGCCATGCCTGACAACAACCCCTGCGTCTCCCCCCAAAAAAAGTCCACCACCAGCTTTCCAACCACAACCATCACAGCAAGTGCCCTGCATTACCTGCGGGTCTGGGGCAAGTTGGACATGTTCCTCTCTGGCTGCTCTTGGGCATGGATCTTCTCGGATGCCAGCCCCTTCACCACCACGGCAAGGACGTGTGCGCTGGGGGACAGCCAGCTAGAGGGTCTCCTGCCACAAAGGAGAGGGAAAACACCGTGAGCTAGCAAGCTGCTGGGGTTGTGAACGTGTCTGGGTGGGATGAGGCTTTGTGCCATGACCAGGACACCAAGAGAAACTTTGCGCCATCTGAAACCTCGAGTAGGTACCATGCTGTGTGCACCAGGCACACCTGCAGTTCTGGTGCTCTGGGAGCTGATTTAGCCATGGCAATACCACTACGACCTGACCACGAGTTCCTGCTGTAAAGGACTGCCATCATATGCTGGCAGCAGCACCTGGGACATGTACTAATCCCATGACATGGCAGAGCAGCCCAGGAGCACAACCTGGATTATGGGCTCTACAAAAAAAAAAAAAAAATAAAAAAAAATAATAAAATAAATAAATAAAAAATCAGATATCCGTGTTGCCAGGTGAGACAATCCCTTCCTGAGCACATGCTGCTTCCCCACCCCTGCCTGCCCAAGCTGGGCCTTACCTGGACCTAGCTGAGACAGTGTTGGGACTGCACGGGGAACTCCGGTCAGACGGGCTGGTGGCTCCAAAGAGCCAGCCCAGCCAGGTGCCCTTATTGGGGTGAGGAGCACTGCTGGCCGTTGGGCTGGAAGGGGCTGCCTGGCTCCTATCCACACGAGGCTCTGGAGGAGCAGCCAGGGGTTTCTCTCCAGCAGTGGGAACAGCTGGATCAGTGGCTGTGCCTGCTCCAGAGGGCAGGATGATGTCTTCAGGGGAAGAGGTCCCAGAGGTATCAGCACTGCTGCTGGGGTTGGGACTGGAGAGTTCAGGGATAGCTTTGGTCTGAAGGAACTGCAGCTCCGTGCCTCGAGGCTCACTTGCAGGTGTTTGGGGTCGCACCACCTGGCCAGGGCTGGAATCCCTGGCAGCCGTCTGCAGCTTTGTCCACCAGACGAATGGGAACCTTTCCTTGCTAGGAGCAACATAAATCCTGGAGGCCTGGCTCAGCTGGGCCCACCAGCCACCAGGGCCAACCGCTGCATCCCAAGGGCCTGCCTCGGGCCTGCCGGTCTCTGGGGAGCTGTCAGTTCCCAGGAAAGCATGACTGAGCTGGTTGCCCCACCGCAGCACGTGCTGGAAGGTCTGCTGCAGGGCAGCCCCCACCTGGGGGCTGGGGACCAGGTTGCACACAGCTGCTTGGGACTGGGACCTCGGGGTTTCCTCTGCACCAGCTGCCCTCCCGAGAGCATCAGGGGGCATCTCATCTTCCAGGCTGGCCCCTGCAGTGCTGCTTTGGCCCTCCAGAGGAGGCTGCGCAATGCCCCGAGCCTGAGCAGAGTGATGGGCAGGAGCTGTGGGCGACTCCAGATGACGGGACAAAGGTCTTATATCCACGGAGAGGTGATGGTGTTCAAAGAGCAGGTCAAGGTGGAACGTCAGCACCGAGAGGGGCTGGATGAGCAGCAGCAGTTCATCAGCAAAGTGGGGAAGAGGGCCTTGGCTCAGGGCAAAGAAGGCCGTGGGAAAATATAGCACGGATATTACACCTATGAGATATGAGCAACGCTGGAGAGCTGGCAAATGCCCCCTACCCCTTACCCACAGATTCCCCCCAGGGCCAGCTGGTCCATCCTAGCAGGAATGTGAGGATGCATCCTAGCAGCTCTGACCAAGAGCTTTCTGCTGAGGGCTGTACTGAAGATGTTCCAAATTGCCTCCCTGACTGCCCTCACCCAATGGGGTGGCCATGGAAAGCAATTCCCCTGTTCAGTGTGGAAATCCTGACCAAGCATTGTGGGAGGAAAGGGTGTGGGAATTACTACACTAGCTTTGCACAAGTAGAAGAGGACTGGGGGGGGGGAGGGACACTTCTGGGCACTGTATCCTACCTGGGCTATTCTGCAGGTGAGAGATCCACAGCTCCAGCTGCTTAGTACTAAGCAAAGTAAAGGAAACCAGAGTTAGAGCCCTCGGAACTCTGTTCCAGCCAGCCATCACAGCAAGGACAGCCTGGGTTAACAAGGACCAATACTCACTTCAAAAGGCCAAGGATAAAGGCATGGAACTTCTGCCTGGTGCTCTTGAGAGGGGCCAGTCCAGCCACACGCCAGCAGAGGTTTTGGAGAGAGCGGGTATTGGGCCCTGTGGAACACACAATATGCAGATAATCGCTATGGTCACAAGTCCTCCCCAGTCAGAGCCCAGGTTGGAAAAGGACTCCAGGCACCTTGAGGTCTAATGTCTCCAGGAACACACTCCCCACACCTACCTGTTTTCACGGAGGCTTCCACCAAGCTCCAGGGGGAATTCTTCCTCTGGCCTGTGATAACATCCTTCTGGAATGGCTTCAGCCCATCCTCCACCAAGCCATAGAGTGCGGGGCAGAGCGTGTGCAGCAGCAGGTAACCCACATCTGGGCTGAGCCAACTGTCTCCCAGCTGCGCCTGAAGCAGGGAGGCATCAGCATTTAGGCACAAGGAGAGGGGAGGAGAGGAGAGGGGAAGGGGAGCACCTCACCCTGAGCCTGCAGGGGTAGATGGTGGGATTCTTCACTCCCAGCTGATTCTGCCTGACTGTGCCACCTCCAGAGATGGGCAATCAGGATGTGACATGCACCATGGAGCAGGACTGAGCTCCCCAAACCCCTCCTGCCACTGTGTGGCCTTTCCTTACTTCCGACCACCCAAGCCCCATCAGAGCCTCAACCCAGGCTCTCACCTTCTGCACCAGGTTCCGTGCGGTGCTGAAGTGGGCAATAATCTTATCCACGGCGGTGCTGACAGTGGTCAACAGGGCTGTCGGACAACAAAAAGGAAGGAATCAACATGGCAACAAACACCACGCCTGCAGCAGCATCTGCTTCGTCCCTTTGCAGCAGCATGAGGCTGACCAGCCCCGGCCGCGACAAGCAGCAGCTCAGCACCCCAAGGCCTAGAAGAGCTGGAGAGGGGGCAGGCTGGCAGTACCGGGGGCTCCAGGAGCCTCTGCTGGGCAGGGGGCTGCCAGGGTGCTGCCGTGGGGACCCTCAGCTCCTCGGGGCTGCAAAGAGCAGCGGTTTCCGAAGAAAGAGCCCAGGTGGGTGCAAGGAGTCACCCGAGGAGCCCGCGACACGCTGGGGCCTCCCCACCCCGGTCCTGGCTCAGCAGCACCCTCTGCCGAGAGCGGGGCCCGAGCCCTGCCCCTGTCCCTGCGCCCGGGGCTGCCCGAGAAAGCCGGAAGCCGAGCCCCTCCGCCCCCCCTCCGGGGCCCGTTACCTTTCTTCTGCTCCGCCAGGGCCCCGCAGCTTCTCTCCGCGCTCCCTTCGCAAGGCTGCGCCGCGCCCGTGGCTCCCGCGGCGGGCGGCGAGGGCCTGGCTGGAGAGAGGGGAGGCCGGGCTGAGGCACGGCCCGACGCCGCTCCCCACCACCTCGCTCGGGGCAGAGCCGGCGGAGCGGGGCCCCGCGGGCCTTCGGGCCGCGGGAGGGAGGCCCGGCCCCGGCGGGAGGAGCCGGCCCCGGACCCGGCTCGCCCCGAGGGGCCCGCCCCGACCGGTCCCACTCACCGCGCCGGGGGCCGGGCCCGGGCCCAGGGGGGCCGCGGTCGCTCATGAAGCCGGAGGCCGCGGCCGGGGGAAGGGCGGCTGTGGAGCGGGGAGGGCCGGGCCCTGCTGCCCTTGGGGCCCGCCCAAGGCCTTTCCCCGCGGGCTCGGGCGGGGCGAGAAACGAAGGAGAACGGGAGAAGGGCGGCGGGGCGAGGGAAAGGCCGAGGCCGGGGGCGCCGCATAGACGCAGGGGGAGCAGCCCAGGGGGGCTCCCGGCCCCCCGCAGCCTCCCGTCCTCAGGGCAGCCAACGCTGCGGAAGCGATGGAGGAGGAAACCCACGCGTGCGAGGAGCCGCTGGAACCACCCGGTATCTCCCAGCAGGTCAGACCTGCCTCGCACGCAGTGGCCAGGAGCCAAAGAAATGATTTGTAGCGGCCAGCAATGAACAGGCCAGCTCAATGTGAAGCTGCGGCATGCACCCACCAGCTCTGCGGCCAGGGGCTGCCAGTCCTGCAGGCCCTGGACACAGCTGCAGCCCTGGATCCTGCAGCTCCTCCCTGCCCCACACACAGGTCGTCTAAAGGGCGATGCTATGGACCCAGTCCCCTTACCCAGCACCTGAAAGAGGGGGTGCCCTGCAGCAAGGGTGGCCACCTCTGATGACCCAAACTTACCTTCCTTGCAGGTCTCATCTCCTCGCTCAACATTCCCTGGCACCCAGGGGTCCCCGCCAGGCCCCCCAAGCCTCCAGATCAGCACGTCTCCATTGCAGCCAGAGCCTGGCCCCTTCTCTTCTGGCATGCAGATCTGTGGCAGCAGCTTGCCTTCGTCAGCATCCCCCGGCTGTCCCTCTGCGATGGGCTGCAGTCCTGGTCGAGATCTCCTCCTCTTTGTCTGTTGGCTTTCTGTAGATACCAGCAACTGTCCGCCTGACAGCACAGGTGGCATCCAGCTCGAGCCACAACTGCCTGCAGACATTTCGAGGGGTGCAGACAGATGCTGAGATGCCACTGTCTCCACCCACTCGCTGTCTGGCTGGCCCTTGGGCTTGTTGGAGGCACTGCGGTACCGGAGCTCCTTGAAAGTTGTCACCTCTCTCTGCCTCGAACTGGGAGGTCTCACCCGCCACTCCTGCTGGAGCTGGGGCAGCTCCTGACCTGCGGTGCTGGAGAGGAGCTCGCTGGGGGGTGGCAGCTCGGTGTCCGGTGAGAAAATAATCAGCCAGTCACTTCGGTCACCCCTGGCCTGGGTGAGCGTGGTCCCAGTGGTGTTTCTCTTCCTCTTCTGGGCAAGCTCGTGGAAGGAGGTGATGTTCTTCTTGCCCCCATCTCTGCCAAGGTCACCCAAGGTGGGCTCTGGCTCAGCTGGCCTCACGGGCAGGACTGGCTGCTCTGCTCTGTGCCTGTTGAGGATCTGCAGCTGTCTCCGGGGACGGGGAGGTATGGGAGGGGGGATGCTCTTAACCCAGGTCTGCGGCTCAGAAGCACTGCTCGGACTGTGATCCTGCTGGCCTGGCACAGTCAACACTGGGTCAGGAAGGGGGTTGCAGTTGGGGTCTAGGTCAACGCAGGTGCTTGTGGTCTCCTGTGCCACCGTGCTGAGAGAGGGTTCGTTGTACTGGGAGTTGAGCGAGCTGCTGCTGCAGAGGCTGTCTGGGCTCTCTCCAGCTGGGATGTCTGTTCTCTGGAGCGCTGCTGGGTTGAGGTTGCCATCTCTTCTATCCCATGTCCTGCCCTGGTCAGCCAGCAGCAGGCCGTCCCCCACATCTTCTATGGGAATGACATTGGGCTGATTTTCAGGGGATTGGGACCCTTCTCCTGAGAACCCCCTGCAGTACACAGAGACTGGGGAGTCATCCAAGCTGAAATCCGAGCAACTACTGACAGAGGAGGAGGTGGAAGTCAGATTGCAAGGAGAAGCCACCTCCTCTCCAGCATGCAGGCAGGAGAAATCTTGAGCTGTCTGGTTCTGGAGAGCCAGCGTCACAGGCAGCTCAGTGTGAGACTTGCAGCACTGGCATTTCAAGGAGGGATTGTTGGAATTGGCATCCACTTGCTCACAGTTCTCCTGACAGCCACTGCAGCATTTCTGCTCCCCCTGACTCATGGAGTCAGAGGTCTCTTGGAGCTCTGGGTGCCGGGAGAGATGTAGCCCCAAGGAGATGTGCTGCAGGTGGATATGATTGAGGTTGCACAACAGGCCTTTCTTCGGAGCCAGCATAATGCTGTCTTACCGGTAGCTCAGGGGCTCCTCAAAGAGCCCCACAGCTCTTCTGCTCACAACATCCAGCGTCTATTCACACAGCAGCGGTGAAAGCAGCAGTGCAAACCCGGAGAACAATGAACTGGGAAAGAGAATAAAAATGCTGACCTTGTGGAAGTCGCTGGGCTGCAGGGACAAGCCTGAGGGCTCACAGGGACAGAAACGCATCCAGCAAGGGGGGGCTCCCCCACAGCCCCCCCTCCCAGCTCAGGCCTTGTGGCTGGGCAGGGGTCTGCAGCCGCTCATGGCTCCCCAGGGCAGGGCTCGAGCGCAGGCTGAGGAAGCGTGGGCAGGTCCAGGCACCTGCAATAGCAGGGCTGGATTCCCTCTGCCAGCTCTCGGCAGTGAGAGAGCATCTCCGAGATGCTGTCAAGGAGAAAACGCCCTTGAAACGTCAGACAGCAAAGCTCCTGGCCTCTGGCCAAAGGAACACGGCCCCAGCCGTGCTCCCAGGACAGCGCATCAATGGCCAAAGAAGCCCAAAATGCGCTGAGGGGGTCACTCGGCCCTGGCCTGGCCTCAGGAGGAGGCTGCAGCCTGGACACCGCTGCAGCCACTGCAGAGCCCGGAGCTCCCCGGGCGCTGCCGAGCTCCAGCCCCGCGCGTTCTGCCCCAGCCAAAAGCCCCGCACCGGGGGCAGCCCCGGCTCACCCCGCACGGCCCCGGGCTCACCGCAGAGCCCCGCGGCCGGAGGGGTGGGGCCCAGGCCGGAGGGTGCGGCGGGAATTCCTGAGAGCCCGACCCGGAGCCACCCCCAGCCCCTCCGCCGACCCCCGGCCCCGCTCCCCCGCTCACCCCTCGGCGCTGCGGCGGCTCCGGGCGCTGACTGCGGCGGCGAGGAGGAGCCGCGGCCCCGGCCCCGCCCCGTTGAGCGCAGCCCCGGGAGGGTGGGAGCCGGCCTGCCCCCAGCGCCAGCGAACACAAGAGGCAGCAGAACGGCAATAAATTACGTTTAATTGGCAGCAGGCCTGGCGGCCCGAGCACCGGGAGGGGAGCTTGTACGCGCCGCGCCGACCTCACCCCAAGGCAGCAAGGTGGTGGCGGGGGCACAGCCACACACCCAGCACTAGGGCTGCCTGCCCACCGCTGGCAGCAGAGGCTGAACAGTTCACCGACAAGCCCGCCAGCACCCCATCACTTCTGTCGTTTGTAAATCTTCTGAGCTAGGCCAAGAAAAATCTCCTTAGGGAGCCTGTTTGCGTGCTTTCTGATCAGTTCTTGCAGGCGCTGATAGCTCTTCTCCTCGTACTCATGGAAAGCAGCCTTCATGCCTAGAGTCTCATAGAGCTCCTTCACCTTAGCCACCTTCTCTGGCTCCTTATGGCCGTAGTTCTCCTGAGAAGGCACCAGAATGAGTAAGTCTGGGGTTTAGCTTATAGCTACGACAATAGCTGCTCCTTCAAAACGTGGCAAGAGTCAGCTCTTCTGCTCCATTTGTGTCTTACAGTGCTCAGAGCAACCAAGCCTCCTCCCACCCAGGTACCATCACTGCTGCAATGCATACATAGCGCAGCATTCCAGGCACACCTTACACCTCCTCTACACTGTGCCCTTAGGCAGGGAGTCTGTGTTACCTCTCCCACCATGTCCAAAGTGGTTCTGTAAGCCTGCAGGCATTACCTCCAGGATCTGCCTCTGATCTGGTGTGACCCGACGCAGGCACTCCACCACCAGCCAGCTGCACTTATTGTCCTGGATATCAGTGCCAACCTTCCCTGTAAGTGCCGGGTCACCAAAGCAGTCCAGGTAATCATCCTGTACAAAGACAGAAACGTGAGCACCACAACCACCATCTGACAAGTTCTGAGGGACTGGGAGGCACCTTGTACCTGGATCTGAAAGAATTCACCCATCTCCAGCAAGATTGCTTTGGCGTTGTCGTGTTCCTCCTTACTGTCAATACCAGTCTAGTAGGGAGAAGAAATTAAAAAAAGAAAGCCTTCCAGTATTTGTTTTTACACCTTCATCTCCCAGACCACCTGCTCTCTCAGACAGCCTTATGCTGTTTAGGCACCACCTTTCTCCCCTTAACTCCTTTCCGCAGAACTCACCATGTACATGGCAGCAGCCACTGGCAGGTAGAAGGAGTAAAACGCTGTCTTGTACTTAACGATTGCCTTATACCTGTGGGAGGGGAACCACATTTAGTGAGAAATTCCAGGCCTTCCCCTCCCATTGGTGCCCAGCAAATCAAAGACAGCAGGAAAAAAGCAGCATCACCCTCTAAACCACCTCCAAGCTCAGGGAGCAAACAAAGATTTGGTCTGGACTTTAGTCTGATAGATGACAGCAGAATTTTAGCAAGCTGGTTGTCACCTTCACATTCCAAAAAGGACAGCAGCAGAGCCACCCAGCCAGCATTGGGCAGGCATTTGTCCCCTCCAATTTCTTCACCTTTGCTCACTGAAGCGATTCAAATCCACCTGGGTGACAGGAGCAGTGATGAGGTCCAGCATCTGCCCCAGCTCAGTTTGGTAGGCAGTCTGAAGAGGAAACATTTAAGGATTTATTCATGTGGTCCCCATAGAGTAAAAACCCCAAAGTTCAGCCCCATTTTAGCTCCTTGCCAAGGCTGAAGAAAGGTGCATTTTTGGTGGGATGCCCAAGGACATAGAGAGCAGACTAAGATCCACACACCGTCAAATAGGACTGGGACTAGTCCCGAGATAGGTCCATGGAAAGAGATATGGGGGGCGGCCTCACCTGCAGGAAGAGCTCCAGCAAGTGCAGGTAGTACGGGCGCTCCCCACAGTACTTCTTCAGCATCCTGTAGACGGATGACTCAAGGAGGAAGGCATCATTGATCGCGTCCAACCCAATTCCCTCCTGCACCAGGAGGACAAGAAGAGGTTGGGTTGCAGTACACACAACCTCACGGCACCCCAGTGGCCCCCCAGCAGGCAGCAACGTCCCAGCACCGTGGCTGCTCTCACCTTCTTGTACCAGCAAAGCTGCCCCCGGCGCGTCAGGGACTGGTCCATGATGTCATCGGCCACCAGGAAAAAGGCTTGGAACTGCAAAAGGCTGGGTTAGGGGGCAGCGGGGAGATGGGGGCCATCAGAGGCAGGGGACGCAGCATGGCCCTGTGCCCAGCTCTCACCAGCTCGATGCACCAACCCACGGCCAGGGCGCACTGGAGGCTCTCGGGGTCCTGCTGCTGGGGGCCCGCCAGCTCCCGGAAGGCTGCGAGCACCGTCAGCCCCCGGTTGTACTTCCCGCCCGGCGCGTTGTACTCCAGCACCTGCGGGGAGAGGTGAGTGGGCAGCCCCCGGCCTCACCGGAACCCCCCCCTCCCCCCGAGCCTCACGATGACCACCGGGACTCCCCCAGGACCCCCTTCGGCCACACCGGGACCCCCCGGCCTCACCTCCTTCAGCCGGGCCACGGCGTCGCCCACCTCAGGGTGCCCCAGCCCGTCCCCGGTGAGGTCGCGGACCACCTGCGGGAAGAAGCCCACAAACTCCTCCCGCTCGGCGCCCGCCGCCCGCCGCGCCCCGTCCCCGCTCATCGCGCCCTGCCCGCACCGGACCCCTCGGCCCCGCTCCTCCGCGCGCCCCCGCGACCTCCGCGGCGGCTCCGCCCCGGCGCCGGGCGCGGGGCTCGCCGGGGCGCGTAGTCCGGAGCCGGGGGAGCACCGCGAGCCACACAGCGGACGGACTACAACTCCCGGCGTGCCCCGCGAGGAGGAGGAGGAGCCAGCCGGCGGCCGCGCCTGGCGCCTGCATTCATTGGCCCGCTCCATCGCATGAAGATGGAACCAAGGAGGCTCAGCCAATGGAAAGGCGGGGGGGGCGGGACCGAGCCGAGGGATTGGTGAAAGGAGGGAATGGAGCGAGGGGGCGGGGACCGGGGCGGCTGTGGCTTGGCGTGGGACGCACGCGCTGGGCTCGTGTTTGCGAGGGCGTCGTCGGCATAGCCTGGCCCCTTCACGGGGCTGGGGCGGGGGAACCGGCGGCTTCCACGCGCCCCTGCTCCACCTCGTCCCGGTGTAACCGGGAATAACGGGGTGAGGGAGCAGCTGCCAATGGGCCCGGGGCTCCTCGGGCGTCACCGAGTCTCATCCGTGCTGGGGGGCCGGGCCGGTGCTGCAGCCCGCGGCTGGGCACGGCGCGGGGGGTGCCCGTGGTGCCCGTGCCCGGTGCCCCGTGCAGGGTGTGCTGGCACCGTGGAACCGGGGCTGAGCACCGCAAATTCCCCCAGCCGCCACGGCGCAGCCCCCCCAGCCCACCCTGCGCTGCGTGACCTTCATTTAATCTGTCTAATGCTCGCAGTCTGCTCCACAATCAGTGTCAAGCCTCCTCCCCCCCCCCCCCCTCCCCGGGTTAATAAACGGAAGGGAAATGGAAGGGAAAAATAACCAAAGATTAAACATTAATCCCCCGGGGCCCAAATGCCTGGTGGGGTGAGGGGAAGGGGGGGATCTGCGGCCGTTCTGCTCCTCCAGTGCTGCCTGAGGTTGTGGGGCAGGGAGGAGGCACCTCAAGATGCTCCTCAGGGTTCCCATCTGCTCCTGGCTGTCGGGGGAAGGCAATTAAGTCCTGCTGTTAACAAGGACCGGGGCTGCCCCTCTGTGGTACCCCACCGCTACCCCATCCCATCCTCGTGGGCAAGGCACCGCAGCCGACGCTGGCTGCACTGAAGGAGGCTCCCTCAGACCAGCTCAGAATCTCTCTTTATTATTTAAATCCATTATGTACAACGACCAAAAAATAAATATTAATAATAATAATAATAATAAAAAAAAAAAAAACGCTCTTAAATTCTCTGCAATATGAAAACTACAAGCTCTGTACATCGACTGCCGTGAGTGCAAGAGTGAAGGATCATGGTCTTTGGTGACGAGACTCGCGCCCACTCACGCCACAGAGACGCACGCATGGCTGGCACCCCCAGCCCTGGCCCCCCAGCTGCCCCCCCTCTCGCCTCCCCTCGGGGACGGATGCTGGAGTCCTGCCAGCCGTGGACATGAGGTGCTGCAGCTTGCAGCAGGCGCTGGTCACCATGGTGGAGCCAGCCGCAGAGGTGACCAGAGCGCGGGGTGGCTCCGGCTCCTGGCGTGGGTCTGCAGCCGTGGGGAGGGGTCACCGGCAGCACGGCTGGCAGAAATGGTGCCGCACTCGATGCCACCCAGCCTGGCCCACGTGCTCTGTGAGGAACACCTATGATGACCACTAAAACATCTACATCACAGGGTGTAAACACAGCCTGGGGGATGTCTGACTGCACGGCCTGGCCGCAGACCCCTTCCCGAGGGGCTGCCAGGCCAACACCGACCATGGGGATGGAGCGGGACGCGGGGTCTGGATGGGGAAGGGGAGTTTAAGTCCATGAAAAAAAAGGCAGTGCTGGACATCCCCTCCGACAGACACGCTAATGGATTCCCATCGGGCTGCTGTGCCCTGAGGGCTCGGCTCCCGGAGAAGCCAAGTGGTTCAGACTTGACCCAATATCCCAAAAAACGAGGGGGGAGAACTGAATAACTCACTTCAAGAAGTACTGCATGAAACAAAACCCTTGCCCACTGCGCCAGGTGGCTGGGGCCGGGCCTGCCAGGGCCACCAGGTCCCACGGGCCCCACTCAGCAGCAGCCAAGCCCCAGAGCGCGACTACAAGCCATGGTTCCTGACTCTAGTAGTGGAAAGCAGCTCGCGCAGCACAGCAGGGTTGGGAGGGAACACTACTCTAACCAGGACTGGTAACACGGTTGAGCCCAAAGCAACACTGTAAGCAGAGCTCAGCTGCTCGGCAGAGCCACGACTCGAACACACACGGATGACTACTGGCTCTGGAGGGGCAGTTGGGGTCGGCTGCAGAGCCCCCAAGCCCCTGCCCTTCTGTGCAGGAAGGGTGAGGGGAGGCAGCCCCACAGCCCCACACGCCACCCAGGCGCTGCCTGGGGTTGGTGTCTCCTCAAGACCGCCTTCTGCTCGCTGCGGCACTGATGATCAGCCTCTTCAGGTGGTCCATAAAGGGGACCGCAGCACAGGGCAGGAGGGGAGCAGAGCCTGGACCACGCATCCCCCCTGGAGCTGCAGGCAGCTGGACTGGCCCCACGCTGCTTCCACATGGGAGCATGGCCAAGGGCCTGGGCTTGGTGCCCAGGTATGGGGCAGAGCCCTGCCAGGCACATCCCAGCCCCGGTGAGCTGCCAGCAGAGCTACAGCAGGGCCACACGCTCCGTAAAGGCCTTGCAGCCCCTCAGAGGTGAGGCCTGCAAAGCCAGGCAGAGGCACCCTGGGAGATGCTGTGGAGGCAGAGCTGTCTGCCCCTGGCTTTGGCACTTGGCACACCAGGGTGTCTGCCTGGCTGGCTCAGGGTTCCAGCACCACCAGGGCCCAACACCGAGCCCTGAGCATGGCTGCTGGCACCTCAGGGAGTGGGGACCTGGCCCCCGCCTTGCCCCAGGTACCTGTGCTCTGCCTGCCCGGTGAGACCCTACAGTGGGCTCCAGCCCTCTCTGCCCTCAGCACCAACAGGGTGCTGGCTCTCTCCCCTCTCCCAAAAAGCCAAAGTGCTGGGCAGACCTCTGTGGGGATGGAGGTGGGGATGCTGCGGGTGCTGCTGTGGGAGGACGAGCCCAGCAGAGCCTGCCAGCATCGCCCCAGCCCTGAGGAGAGGCTGCAGGGTGCGAGGGCAGAGCAGAGAGGGGCCCAGCCCCGAAGGAGTAGCTGTGGGGAGCTGGGCTCCCCTGGGAGGCCTGGATTTGGGGCAAGGGCTCCAACTTTGCCTGCTGCCTCCAGAAGGAGGGTAGGTGGCAGGATGGAAACAGTGATGGAGGGGGTGGGGAAAGCAAGGGCGTGGTCCTGCTCTCAGGACACTTGGTAGAGCCCCCTCATCCTGCCAGGCCAGCTCCCGGGGCTGCTCCAAACCCACCCCTGCTGCGTCCCCAGCACCCAGCATGGCCGGTGCGTGTCCCCGTGCCCTGCCTCTCACCTGGCCTTCCCTCGGACACAGCCAGGCCTCCACAAGATGCTCTGCCTCTCCTGCTGCCTCCGCTCTCCTCCTGTGGGTGCCACCTGGGTGCCCGTCTCTCTCTTACCCGTGCACGGGTGCCGCTGGGGGCTCACATGTTGGATGGGAGCTTGGGTTTCCCCGTTTCCACCTCAGGACTGAAGGCCACTGAGCCCTTGCGAGAGGGAGCTGCTGCCTGCCTGGGTGCAGAGACTGGGGACTGTGGGGTGGACGCTCCTGCCACAGAGCGGCTCGCTTGAGCCAGCGATCCTGAAGGCATCTGCTGCGGGTGTGCTGGCTGGCCTGAGATCCCCGGACATGGCTTGGCGAGGAGTCCGGCTACTGAGGGAGAGGATCTGCGGGCCAGGTTCCCCACGGACTTCCTCCCCTGCTGCAAGGAGCTCCCATCTGCTTGCTGAGCAACCTTGTTGGGCAAGGAGGGCTGGGAGGCCGAGAGGAGACGGACATCCTGGGTGAGCCGCCCCACAGGCAGGCCCTGGATGCTCCTGTGCTTCACCAGCTGCTGTGGCTGCATCAGAAGTGAGATGTGGGAGCCAGTGGCCCGGGACAGGCTGTAGTGGAGAGTTCTCCCTGCCGGCAGTGCCTGCTCCGAGCTGGGGGATGGCGCCCCCACTGCCTGCTGCAGCAGAGAAGTGGAAACTGAGGTGCCCCGGGACTTGGAGAGCTGGGGCTGGGATCCTGCCGGGGGCTGCTTGGCCGCTGCTGGCAGCTCTCCCTTCTGTGCCGTGCGTGGCAAGGGCTGCCCCCCATGGCTTGGTCGCTGGCCCCCACTTTCCAGGGGTGCCTGGGACTGGACCATTGGGGAGGAAGGCGAACCGGCGGCCGGCGTCTGCAGGTGGGACTGCACCCCTGACGGGGAGCTGACAGAGGAGGGCCGGGAGCCCCCCAGGCTGGGCTGGGACCTGCGCACCTGCTTCGTCAGCAGAGTGGCCTCAGGTGACAGCGGGCTGGAGATGGAAGAGGGCGGCAGGAAGATGTGTGCCTGCAGGCTGTGTTGGTGAGTCAAGGCAATGGCCACGTTGGTGGTGGCAGCAGCTGTCTGCAGGGGCGCGTGCACCAGCGGCTCCCAGATCACCGGCTTGCCGCTCAGCTCCCGGCCCATCGTCATCTGCTGCAGCTCTTGGATGTTGTGGGCCACATCCTGGTCGTGCTTCACAATCTGCTGGATCATCTCATTGTTCATGGGCCCTGAGCTGTGCTCGGCTCGTTTGCGGAGCAAGATGGAGTTCTTCTTCCCTGGGTGAGAGGTAGCAGTGTCACCCACCCTAGGAACTCTCAGGGACACCATGCAGGGCAGGGTGATGGTGGGGAAGGGACAATAAACCCTCACTGCTTTACCAAACGGAAGCAAGGCTTTGGGGAGGGTCCTGGCTTCGGCACAGAGGGAGAAGTAGGGGCAAAACAGAGCCCAAAGGATGATTCCAAAGGCTCCAGGCTGGGGGCTGGAGTCCGTGGTCCCACTTGTACTCAGCAGGCAAGGGGGGATGAGGACGAGCAGCTGGCCAATGCCAGACAGTGCAAATACATGTAGGGAGGGTGACAGCCCCACCCTGGGAAGCTCATCAGTATTGCCCAGATCCTGTCTGGGAGGAAAGAGGGGCCCTGGTGGCAGGCTGCATTCTGTGCTTCCCCTCCTCATTGCCGGAGACCCGTGAGGCTGGGGTGCCAGGACCCTGGGAGCAGACACAGAGGTGGCTGCGCAGTGCACAGGGGCTGTTCCTCACCTATGCGGTCCAAACGGTCCATGGCCACCGTCTCGAAGGCCCTGCGCATCATGGGGTACTCCTCCAGCACCTCATTGAAATTATCCACCGACAGGGAGTAGAGGCGGCAGTAAGTGTCAGCTCGCACGCTAGCTGTCCGCCTGCCCCGTGTCAGCAGGCAGATTTCTGCAGGGAGAGAGATTCAGGTGGCCAGGTGATGCAGCCATCCGTCCCCTCCCCAGCAACCTCCCCAGAGCGGGAACAGGGCTGCCTAGTGCTCCCATAGGAACAGCACGGCTCAGGAGAAGTGAAGCCGGGAGTCTGGACAGCCACAGCCGTGCCCTGGGCCATGCACAACCTGTTCCTCCCTCCCTGGGCCACGGAGACATCCCTGGATGCAGCTCCTGCAGTCACCCAACCCATTTATCTCCCAGAACTATGCTTGTAGCCCATAAACTTGGCCCGGGTGCTCTGCTCTAAACATCTCTGCTCTATGGCCAGAGGCTGGCTGGGCAGATGCCCTCTCTGACCAAGACAGCCAGAATTCAGGGCTCTCTGACTGCTGGTTCCCCTGATTGACCCTGTGGGACAAGACACCCTGCAAGAATCAGGGAGGTGGACTTCTGAGCCCCAGAAACCCCAGAGTGAGGTGGGTGCCCAGCCTTTGGCGTTAATGCTGAGGGGATGGACAGAGAGTGCAAGCATCACATATCCCCCAGCAGCTCTCACTTCCCTCTGCTCTCCAAGTCCCTCAGCACAGCCTCACCCCCAAAGTAGGAGCCATCAGACAGCTTTGTCTCCTTGTTGCCCTTGGTGAGGATGCTGACCACCCCGTGCTGGATGAAGTACATCTTTTTGCCCACAGTGCCCTCGCGGATGATGAAGTCTCCAGGCTGGAAGACCTCGAAGCGCAGCTTGGTTAGCATGGCTGTCACAAAGTTGGGGTCCGCGTTGGCAAACAGGGGCATGTTGGCCACCAGGTTGCGGCAGTTGAAGTTGATGATCTCCTGTGGGGTGAGGAGAAGGTCAGCGCTGACCCCAGCAAGCACTGCCCTCCTTCCCCCACGCCACCAGCACTGGGGTGCCTGCCCATACCTCCTTAAGTGGCTCACTGAGCTCCCCCAGGATGTTCTCCTCATCAAACATCTTGCCCTGGTAGCGGTGCTCATAATACTCGTGGATGCGCTGGCGCGTGTCCCCAGGCAGCTTGTGGAATGACATGTACTGCTCCACTTGCTTGTACTGCAGGGACAGGAGAGAGCCACACTGGGCTGTGCTGAAACGAGCTGTGCCGTGCCAGGGCTGGCAGCACTGCCGGCTCACACCTTCCCTCTCCTTGGTGGTGAGGAACAGCCACTGCCAGAGCCAGGATCCGGCCACACAGGACCCCCGTGCGCTCAGGGCAGAGAGGGCCCCACAGCAGAGGCTGGGATGTGGGCCTCACTATGCTAGGGTGAACCCCGGCACGATGAGTGGGGTGTCCCTATCCAAATGGGGAGCCTGCCCCCCTGACACCCCCACCTCCTGAGTGGGCAGCAAGGACAGAGAGCAAGGCAGGAGGCTGCAGGGCAGGGAGCCAGCATCGAGCAGGTTTTGGAGCTCGACCCACTTGTGCCTGGATGACTTCCCCCAGGATCCAGGCACTCTCTCCAGCACCCTGCTGACCTTCTCCTGGTACTGGCGCCGGGATGAGTCCAGCGACTGGATGAGTGCGGTGGCGTGGCCGATGAACATGGCATAGCAGGTGGCTCCCACGATCATGCTCAGCATCGTGAGCCAGACGTCGGTCATACCCTCGGGCGCCTGCTGGCCATAGCCAATGCACAGCATGTGGCTCATGGCCTTGAACAGGGCATGCGAGTACTGCTTCCCCCAGGAGTCATTCTGCAGAAGAGGGAACAGCAGCGCTGGGGGGCTCTGTCGGAAGGAGCTGCTGGGCCGAACCGTCCAGTTCCCCCTCCCCACAGCCAGGGAAAAGGTATTTGATGTGTCCATGACCGAAGGACAGAGCTCTGCCCGGAGAAGAGGATCAGGGACTGTGACTGCCTCTGGGGAGCAGACAGGAGCCCCGGTGCCCTGTTCCCTCCTGGCAGGGCACTAGGGATTCCCCTGGCTGGTCCAACTCCAGCAGCAGCCAAGATGGGCTGGGACAGGAAGGGGATGCAGAGATTCCCCCCACACCATCTCACTGCTGCTCCGCAGCACACAGATCCACCGGGTGGCTCTGGGGGCTGAGTGTGCCCAGGCGTTTGAGCGTTTGAGATGTGCAACCACCTCCTCTCCTCCCCCTGGTGGATGCAGCACCAGTATCGCCCCTGCCCGGGGCACTCACCACCATGCGGTTGATGGAGACCCAGCAGTCCTCAGGGAAGTCTTGCAACATTGGCACCAGGAACTGGAGGCACCCATCCCAGTGACACAGCAGCAGCATCATGCCAATGAGGTTGAAGATCCTCACCACAGCACTCGCCAGGTCATAAGTCATATGGAAGATCTGGGGAAGAGGCAGGAGCGCAGCTACAGAGAAACTGTCTCTTTCCCCAGTACAGTCGCTTGAACTCCCTCCTCCAGCCAGCTGGACCCCACAGCCAGAGATCCCTGACCTGCCCCGAGACCCTGCCCCGGCCTGGGACCTCCGGGGGACTCTCACCTCCTCCCACTGGTGGATATAGCGGATGAGGCGTGAGAGGCGCAGCAGGCGCAGCAGGCTGAGGATCTTGGTGAAGCGGACAATGCGCAAGGCCCGTGCTGTCTTGTAGACATCCGAATCCACCTGGGTCTCTAGGTCAACAATGAGGAAGATGTAGTCAACTGGGATGGAGGAGATGAAGTCAACCAGGAACCAGCTCTTCAGGTACTTCATTTTGATGGTGTGAGGGTCGAGGATGATCTCTGTGTTGTCCTCCACCACGATGCCTGTCCGGAAGTTCAGGACCAGGTCAGCCAGGAAGAAGGTGTCTGAAAGCACGTTGAAAACGATCCAGGGAGGGGTGTTCTCATCCTTAAAGAAGGTGATGCCCACAGGCAGGATGATCAAATTCCCCACCATCAGGAGCAGCATGATGAGGTCCCAGTAAAACCTGCAGGAAGGGAGCAGACAGGGAGCAGGAGGAGAGGTAGGACAGCCAGTTAAAAAAGAAACCCAGGACCAAAGCTAGAGTCCAACATGTTGCAAAGAGGAGAGCACAGGGAGGACACAGGCTTTGCTCCCCAGAGCTCCCCGTTGTCCACCAGCTCCCAGCCACAGCCCAGGCTGGCTTAGAAGGATTTAGGATAAGTCTTGCTGCTTAGACAAACCCAGTGCTGAGCTCCCAGGGCATCTGAGGGACTCAGGGCCAGGGAGGCACTTGGGATGGTAGTGTGGGGCAGCCAGGCAGGAGTGAAGCAAGGCCAGACAAGTGCCATCCCCAGAGGAGATGGAGATGGTGGAAGGAATGTGTCTGACCCCAAAAGGGTGCTTGTGGGCAGTGGGCAGGAGATACACAGTCCTAGGCCTGCAGGAGCACCTCATCTGCCTCCTTTCTCTGAGAGAGGACAAGCTCAGAGGCTTCAGAAGAAAAACCATGAGGTCCCCAGCATCGGTTGATTAGAGTTTGACCATGCCCTAAAATTCAGCATCCCCAGCCACACGTAAATGCCGTGTTTGCCTTCATGCAAATGCACGGAATGCTCGGGGTCTTCCCAGCTCCACGCCCCAAGTTTTTATGGGATCTGGAAAAGAAAGCCCAGCTCCCGCTTTCGGGTGCCCCGCTCAGTCCCAGCTGAGGCTGGTGCTCTCTGCCCCTGGCAGCGAGGACACCTCACCCGTGTTAATGCTGTCTCAGCCACGGCCAGGGCTTGCTTGTGTCGGTGAGGAGGCACCGGCCAGGCAGAACAGAGTTGACCTGGCTGCACAAATGCCTCCCGCACCCCAACTCTGTGCCCTGATTGGGAAAACAGCCTGCCCCCCCAGCTGCCGGGCGTGCTCGATTCAGATTTAGGCTTAAGCTCTTTAGGGCAGGCCCCGTCCTTTTCTCTGTGTCATACTGAACACACAGGGCCCTGATCTCTGTAGCCTTTGAGTATCCCCGTAATGTGATAAACACCAGCGTAATCCAGCTGGCTCGCTGCATGTCACCTTCACAGCGGGGTGAAGCTCCTGCAAAGCTCAGGCTCACAGACCTGGGGGGCAGCTTCCCCCCAAAAAGGTCCATAAGGGCTTTGCGCCCCTCGGGGTCACGCCGGGGAGGCACAGGGCGGTCTGTGTGGGGCAGAGCAGGCCCTGGAGGCTGCAGAGCTGCCCACAGGTGCCAGGGACCTGCGCCAGGTGCCAGCCAAGGCTGGGGATGTCAGCCGTGTCACGGCTCACCATGGGAGATGACTGCCTCGCAGCTTCATCCCCCGTAGAGAAAGCCCACCCTATATGACTCAACATCCCTGTGACACCCAGTTCCTCCCACATCAGCTGGCCCTGCACTCTTCCCAGCGATCCTGGTGACACGGTGAGCCAGGCCTGGTGCCTCGCAGTGCCCTGTCCTCTCCTCCTCCGGCAGCTCGGGGCCGCGGGGACGGGGACAGTGCTCGGGCAGGCTCCGTGGGCATTGTGTGGGGTCGGTGCGAGTCCTGCACATGTTTGGAAATTGAAAGTGGTGTCAAGGGAGGAAAGCTTCGCTTGGGGGCAAAACCAGGCAGCCCTTTCCTCCTCCTTGGCATGCCTGGAGCTCCTTGCCCAGTGGGGAGCCCCGGGGGACCGGGGGGATACCAGAGACCGTGAAGGGGATGAACCGGAGGAAACTGGGCTGAGTTATTGCGGGGCTGGCTTTGGAAGTGCCCAAGGTGGGGAAGGGGCCGGGAGGCTCGCGGTGTGGGCAGCGGGGTCAGAGCCCCGCCGGCCTCGGTTGCTCGAGGCCGCCTCCGCCCTCCGCGGCCCCCGTTGCGGGGCCGGGGGAGCGTCGCGAGCGCCCCTCACTTGTTGCCCCGCCGGGCGCTGCCGGTGCGGCGGGGCAGGGAGGGAGCCGCGCTCAGCACCAGGGACAGCGGCGGAGGGGCCGGGCACCGAGTACCGGGCGCGGGGCACCAGGGCCAGGCCCGTCCGGGGGAAGCGGGGCCCGGGTCCCACCTGAAGTCGCTGTAGGGGTGGATGATCCAGGCGCCGGCCGACTTCACCCGCTGCCGCTCGATCTCCACGGCTCGGTGGCTGCCGAACATGCGCAGCGAGAACTTGTTCACGGCGGGCTGCAGCATGGCCCCGAGCTGCCGCTGCACGAACGTGCCCGCCGCCGCCGCCTCGCCCTCCGCCACGATCTGCTCCGCCGCCGCCGGCGAGGCCGGGGCCGCGCCCGCAGCCCCCCGAGCGGCCGCCCCCGCCGCCGCCGCCGCCGCCTCCCCGTCCGGCCCCTTCTCCCGGGGCTCGGGTGCTGAGCGCGGCTCCCTCCCTGCCCCGCCGCACCGGCAGCGCCC
>NC_048917.1:2535710-2568119 GCF_011077185.1 Oxyura jamaicensis | reverse complement strand
CGGCGGCGGCGAGCGGCGGAGCCCGAGAGGAGCCGGAGCGGGGCCCGGGATCCCCGGGGGCCCACGGCCGCCATCACGGACTTCTTGTGGGACAAGCGCACCGGGCTGGCTGCGAGGACGGTGCGGCTCGGGGCGCGGCGGGTGGGGTTGGGCCGCGGCAGGCGCTTCCGTGCTCGGCGGCGGCGGCGTCCCCGGGGCCGCGCTGGACAGGGCTGGGCTGGGCCGGGCCGCCCGGAGGCTCCTCGCCAAGGTCGGGGCCGCGCTTCCGAGGCCCGAGCGCTTCCGGGGGGGGCGCTCGCGGGGCGGGCCCGGAGCGCCCGAGGAGGCCGCGGCCGGGCCCGGGGGCACAGGGCGGGGGTTCCGAGCCCAGCGCCGCTGCCCCTCCCCCCGGCGCGGTCCGTCCCGGTGTCCCGACCCCGGGCCTCGCTTGGGGGCCGGGTCCCGGCATTCTTTCGGCGCTCGGCGGCGCCGTGGGCCCGCGTTCGGTGCGGGCCCCGCCCGGCGGCCGTGCTCGCTGCTCGCGTCCCGGCTTCGCCGCCGATGATCCCCAAACCGGTTCCAGCGCAGCGAAACACCCCGGTGCGGCCTCTACCTTCCTGTAAGGAGGGCTGCCCGGCCGCTGGAGGGCTGCCAGCATCGCCTTCCAGCGCTGCCTTTAATTAAGGGCTGGGAGCGTCTCCCTTGTGCGGCACTTGCAGGGGGTGTGACGGGCTCGGCACTCGTCCCGGCCCCTGCTCCGGGTGTTGGTGAGCCACTGCCGGGGAGGGACCGCCAGGGGCCCAGCGGAGCCCAGCCCGGCTGCCGAGAATGAAATCTGTTGGCGTGCGATGAGTACGTGCCTGTGTCTCGCTATGTCTGTGGGAGCAGCTTTGCCTTCTAGTAGCCCTGCCCCTAACATCAGCAGAGTTTTGCGTGCAGAAAGTTAGCCAGGTAGGCAAGTGTGCCTTCTGGAGGGGTGAAAAATCCACCAGGAGGTTTGTGGGCAGAAATCCAGCTTCTTACCTGCGGAGACGGGGCAGATTTAGCAGCTCAATGCTTGAGAACCAAAATACACGTTGGGAAAGTCTGATAGTTGTGGAGCGAGTTCTGGGGATTGGAGCAGGACGCTAAGAACTCGCGCTTCAGAGGTAGAGCTTGGTGTATGGTCTTACTTAAGCATTTTCTTCTTCATTCTTTACTCTAACGTCCCACTAGCAGGGCAGAGTTGGGAGTATTCCTTGCTTCTGAGGTAAGGCCTACGAGGCTGCCTTAACACATCTGTGCATGCGGACGGCGTTCCTGCTCCTTGGATCCTGTAGGGGCCTCTGTGCTCGGAGTGAGAGCTGCAGGTGGTGCTTGCTCGGCAGTAGGACAGGCATTTCTTCAGCAGGTGCCCACTTGTGTCTGCAGGGCTGGTGCAATGATTTGGGCCTGGCATCAGTAATATCCTGAGCTTTGCTTTATCTTCAGTTCTTCCTGATGGACCTTCTCTGCTTCCTGGGGAGGGTGTAGGGTCAGGGAGAGAAAGTAGGAGCATTGAAAGTATAAATGCTGCTCCTGGAGCTGTGGCCAGTAAAGGCCATGGATGAGAAGTGCAGGGGGAAACGTAACCTGGAGAACAAAAACACAACAGGCATGGCCCATGTGGGTGGTTGCATCTTCACGTGTTCACTCTTACGAGGTTTTGGGGTTTCTCAGAGGTTTGTCCCCTCCCTCTCAAGTCCCTCATGCGTACTCGGACATGCTGTTGATTGCCTCCCCCTCTTTGCCCTAACGGTTCTTTAGCTACTGACTGTACGTGCTGGTTTCTCTCCCTTGCCATCACCTCATAATCACAGCCTTCTGTTGTTCCTGCAGATGCCTCACTCTAGAAGGTACCGCTCGTCGGAGCGCAGCAGCCGGGGCAGCTACCATGAGCGTTACAGAAGTCGCAAGCACAAGCGACGGCGGACACGGTCACGGTCAAGCAGCAGCGAGCGTGACCGTCGGCACCGTCGGGAGGACAGCTACCATGTTCGGTCCAGGAGGTGAGTCAGCCCCGCAGAGCTGCTCTGGCTTTGGCTGATTCGTTTTGCTATTGCTTTGCCAGAGCCACCCTGCGCTTCACCTGTCCCCAGGTGACCCGAGGTGTTTCAGCCCGTCCTGTACTCGGCAGGCTTGCATGCTCTGAGCTGTCACTCCCCGAGCAGCATTCATAATCGTATCCCCATGGCTTGCTTCCCCCCCAGCTATGACGACCACTCAGCGGACAGGAGGGCTTACGACCGGCGTTACTGTGATAGCTACCGGCGGAACGATTACAGCCGCGAGAGAGGAGAAGCCTACTATGAACCTGAGTACCGTCATTCCTACGAGTACCGGCGCTCCCGGGACCGTGAGGGCAGCTACCGGAGCTGCAAAAGCAGCCGGCGTAAGCACAGGCGGAGGCGGCGCCGCAGCCGGTCCTTTAGTCGCTCCTCATCGGTGAGTATCCTGCTGTGCTGGGCCTTCCCTGTAACCTTTCTCTCGCAGGTGGCAAGCTGGGTAAGTAGAAAACTCACTTTCTAATACTCTCTCGGACTCAGCTTGAGAAATGCCTAGAAAGCCTTTGATGCAGGCAGCAGTTCCTGTCCACCGTCCTGGTGCACCTCAGCGGTGGCTGCCTTGTGCCAGCTGGGCACAGGCAGCTCAGACCCTGCCTTAGCGTTGCCCGCTCAGAAGTAGCAGGACAGGCATGCCCCGCAGGGCTGGCATGTCCCTCTAGGGTGGTGCTGTGCTCCACAGCTCCTTTATCCCTACAGAGCACTGCTTTGGTTTGGTGATGCTCATTAAAGGGCTGTCTAGGAACCCCAGCTGAGCAGTCTTTGTGTGAGGTTTGTACAGGAAAGCGTTCAGCTGCTCCTGATCCCAGAGAGCTCTGTCTGTCTGCAACAGGTCCCCGTGGCCCCTGCTGATCCCTGTTCTGGGCCTGTGTTGTGTGGGAGGAAGCCCTGTCTCTGTGAGCTGGGTCCTGTGTCAGAGCAGGATCCTTTGGGTGGGTGCAGCTGACTTGGGTTGTCATGCCAGGGGCTTTGGCAGGTGAACGTAGCTTGTGGCCTGGTCAGTCCGGGTGGAGGCAGTAACCATCCCAGGCTCTTCCCAGCAGTGTCCCCGGCTTTCTCTTCTTGTCTGTTCTGCTGTTCACCTTCCACTTCTGTTAGACCCCAGACGTGTTCTCTGCTCTGTGTGTGGAGCTCTCAGTGTTGTCCGGTCTGTTCTGACTGTGTGCCCAGGGACGGGGTTATGGGCTGCATTCAGGTCCTGAGTCTGCTGTCTGGTTGCTCCCAGGTGTGGGGATGCTTAGCGGAACCAAAGGCAGGAGTTTTCTCTTCTCTGGCATAAAATCTCTCATCTGCCTCATCCCAGCCTGTCCCTATTCCCTGTTGGGCCTCTGCTTCTCTCCTGGAAGTTGGCCTTTCCAGGATCAGCTTCTTTGGGGGAGGGTCTAGAACGAAGTGTCACATCTGCCCCCAGGCAGTTACTTGTAAATTCTCTCTGTTTTTGATGGATCGTTGTACCAAGAGTTGCTTCTGAAATCTCTGAATTCATCTTAATCGGAGCGTTGGGGCTGGGGGAAGCCACTGTGGGAGGTTGTCAGAATGGGATGGGCAGTGTCTGTGGGGCAGTCTGGCCCTTTGGTTGTGCAGGACTTCCCAGCACCTGCCTCCTGCTGCCTTTCCTCAGTGGCTGATGCGGGGCTGAAGCGAGCCTCTCCCTGCGGTCACTGAGTGCCTGGCTGTGGAGTTGTGCTTTGGCGTGCTCTCTTGGCACTGATCTGGGACCCATAGGCCAGTGCCGTTCCTCTCCAAGCCCCCACAGGAGCAAGAGCAGCTGGCTCCTTCCACTGCCCCTCTGCTAGCCCTCGTTCTGCCCGTCTCTGCTCTCACACTGGTTCGGGTGGGGCTGTTTGTAGGTTCTTTTTTCTTTTTTTTTTTTTTTTTTTGCTACAACGAAAAGCAAACTGTTTTTTTCTTTTCTGAGCTAGTGTGTTGTATCTTGACATGTTCCCTTGCAATATCCCTATCGTTATATATTCCTCTGTGCCGTATGAATTGGCTGGGAATCTCCTCCTGCAACCCCTCCTCAAACAACCATGTGAATTTCCAAACCAACCAATGCGTGACGCTGGCTGCTGCGCTGGTTTGAAAATCTGATTGGTGAATGATGAATTCCCTGTCTGCCTGGGCCAGCAGCGGAGTCGACAGAGCAGCAGAAGGGCCAAGAGTGTGGAGGACGACGACGAGGGGCATCTGATCTATCGCGTCGGCGACTGGCTACAAGAAAGATGTACAGCCAAATCGTAACATAATTTAGCTCTCTAGTTAAGCTCCCATCGCAGTCGCAGATCTGTCTTATCTTTCTGTTTCATTTTATTTTCATTGTTTATTAAAGAGAAACCCTCTCCTTTTCCTTCCCCTTTTGTTAAAACTACGTTTATATTTTGTATTGTTACTGAAGTGCCAGGGAACTAGGGCAGTTGCCTTGTGCAGCCGGTGTCAGCCTTCCGCTGCTCCGGTCTCTCAAGCTGTGCGCAGGTTAGGTGTTGCAATGCATTCTCCTCTGCCTTGTGTATGCGCTGCATCCAGGTCGTGCTCACTCTCTCATGGGCTTTTCTCTTCTTCTCTCCCTCCCAGATGAGATTATTAGCACCTTAGGGGAAGGCACGTTCGGCAGAGTGGTGCAGTGCATGGATCACCGGAGGTATGCCTGCTCCTGGGGCAGGGAGGGCTGTGGCGATGAGGAAAAGAGACAGTACAGCTGGTGAAGTAGTCTTGTGCTTAAAGCAGGCGCCAGGGGTGGAAATGGGTCTCTCAATTTCTAGTATTCCTCTGCTGGTTTGGGTGCTCATCCCATTGGGTCATCCATGTATTGGAGAGAGATTGGGGGGAGTCTCATGGCTGTTCATAGGAGGATTGGAGAGATTGGAGCAGGAGGATCATTGCTGCCAGATAGGAGGATGGGAGAGGATTTGTAAATCTTCACGGGAAGAGACCAGTTCAGAAAACCTTTTTTTTGCAGGGCACAGTCTCTCTGACCCAACTGCAGAGTGACCTTGAGTTTTCTTCCTGTGTCTCCCCAGGGGTGGTGCACGTGTTGCTCTCAAAATCATTAAAAACGTGGAGAAATACAAAGAGGCTGCCCGACTAGAAATAAATGTGCTGGAGAAAATCAACGAGAAGGATCCTGAGAACAAGAAGTGAGTGCACTCAGCTGGTGACAAAATGAAAGGGAAAGCATTATCTTAGCGTACTTGTAGGGATGGGATGAGAGGTACTTGGTTGGTGCGTGACTGAATTAATCTGTAGCTAGTTTTTGGTGGCATGTTGCCTTGGTATGGGATACAGACCAAGCAAGGAAGGGGCAAGCCTGGTGCAGGGACAGCCTGTCTGAGTGGTGTGTGCAGATCTGTCTCGAATCTGAATCTTTCTCTTCAGTCTATGTGTCAGGATGTTTGACTGGTTTGACTACCATGGCCACATGTGCATCTCCTTCGAACTGCTGGGGCTCAGCACTTTTGATTTCCTGAAGGACAACAACTATCTGCCATACCCCATCCACCAAGTGCGGCACATGGCCTACCAGGTGTGCCAGGCTGTGAAATGTAAGTGTTCGCTGCTCTTTTCTCTGCTGGTCCTAGACTGACCTGGAGAGCTGTGAGGCTCCCAGCTTCAGT
Source organism: Oxyura jamaicensis (assembly GCF_011077185.1). Classification (NCBI taxonomy): domain Eukaryota; kingdom Metazoa; phylum Chordata; class Aves; order Anseriformes; family Anatidae; genus Oxyura; species Oxyura jamaicensis. The sequence goes on along the minus strand of NC_048917.1, from coordinate 2,562,448 downwards.
GCCAGTTCTGCAGCTGGTGGCCCAATGCAACAAGTTTTTGCCATGATGCTGCTGTGCCAGTCCTGAGACTGAGCTTTCCTGCCCCTCAGTGGTGAATGTGTGCTTAGAGTGAATCCTTTTTCTTTGCCTGGTTATAATGTTTCTGATGCATGTGGGCTGGCAGCTGCCCAGAGCACTTCAGCGTCCACCTTCCTGTGTACGTTCTGGTGATCAGTACAATCAATCTTTGTGCTTCTGTCGAAGCACCTTGGCCTAGACTAGCCTGTCTGTTCACACCCAATTTCAAACATGGGCTAAAACTGTGCCAGCAGCAACCTGAGTTAATGCTGTTTGCTCATCAGGTGGATGCAGCATCGTTTTGCTTCTGTTTCTTGACCGTGGTTCTGTTTGCTTCCTCAGTTCTGCATGACAATAAACTTACTCACACTGACCTCAAACCCGAGAACATCCTCTTTGTGAATTCTGACTATGAACTCACCTATAACCTGGAAAAGGTAACACAACAGCCTTGTTTTAGAAGTTCTTGGTTCTTGGCATCCAGGGTTCTTGGTGTCCCTGACCTTAGTAGGGGGAGGAGTTGGAATATAGGAGATAGTGTTGACTGGCTGCGTTCACGCATTTGTTCAGGACAAATTTGTGTGAACTGCCTGTATACAAGTAAGCTATGGAGACCACAGACTCCAGCTGAGTGAGAGTTGTTTTTTTTTGTTTTCTTTTGGGGGGGGGGAGTGGAGCCTGTGCTACAGATCGGAGGGTACGCGCCAGCTCTAATAGACCCTGCAGAGCATTCCCTTCCCCTGGTCCCCTATGGCAAAGCCTCAGTTGTGTAAGGAAGGGTGTTTAGTCCTTGTTTGGAAGCTCCTGAGTAACTGCTGTCTTTCTCCCTCACAAAGAAGCGAGATGAGCGGAGTGTGAAAAACACGGCAATCAGAGTGGTAGACTTTGGCAGTGCCACGTTTGATCACGAGCATCACAGCACAATTGTCTCCACCAGGCATTACCGGGCCCCGGAGGTCATACTGGGTAGGTTCTCCTTGGCCTTTCTGCAGCGGCAGGCTTTTGTCTCAAGGGCACGGGGTGTTGCTTGCTGGATTAATTCAGAGAGGGCTGGGGGCAACAACTCTAAACTGGTGGGTTTGGCATTGCTATCAGCTGGGCAGTGTATTTCCACTAATGTAGCAGGAGAAGGCCAGAATGGGAATTGTTTTTCCAGTTACTTGTTGGTTTTTGGAAGGGTGAGGGAGAGCGACTTGGAATCCTGGGCCATAACTATATCTTCTTTTAAAAACGTTGTTTTTTAGAGCTTGGCTGGAGCCAGCCCTGTGATGTTTGGAGCATTGGCTGCATCATCTTTGAGTATTATGTGGGTTTCACCCTGTTTCAGGTGAGAACCGTAAGCTCTATGGCTTCCTCACAACTGATGAAAGAGGATGCTGGCTGTTTCCCAGCACAGCCAGGAGCGTCTGGGGCTGATGGAGTTGCCTCCGTCACTTAAGACTTGTAGAGATGACTGAGGTGTTGGCCAGCAGGGGGTTCTGAACTGGGAATCACCCAGGTCTGGAGGCAGAGTGACTATAATCTGTTCCATGCCTCCCCTTTATGTTTGTCTCCCTCAGACACATGACAACCGGGAGCACCTGGCCATGATGGAGAGGATCTTGGGGCCAATTCCTTCTCGGATGATCCGGAAGACCAGGTGAGAAAGGCCAGCTGGGCACTGCAGGCTTCCTGGCTCTTTCCTGCTTTATGTATAGCAGTTCTCTTCAGCTGCCTACTGAATCAGTCCGTGCTGCTGCAGAGTCCTGAGTGATCTGTGTGCCCCTGGCAGAGTGGTGGCAGGGCTGGCGTGTTGCTTCTGCTGCGAGGCGTTTGGTGCTTGGGTGTAACCTGTTCCCACCTCTTACTCTGACAGGAAGCAAAAATATTTCTACCATGGCCGCCTGGACTGGGATGAGAACACCTCTGCTGGCCGTTATGTTAGGGAAAACTGCAAGCCATTGCGGGTAAGGTGGGGTGGGCAGGAGCACCTGGTTGCTTTATCCTTTTCTCATTGCAGAGTCTTACAGTGCCAGCCCCAGTTCTGAAGATTCTTCCCATGGGCAAGGTTGGGCCACTGAAAGGGTCAGACCAGTACCTTCCTGAAGGAGCCTTGGCTGTCCCAGACATAAACTAGGAAGACTGCAGCAGCCTGAGCTTAACCTCCAGTGGATGAGGAGGAGGGCGAGGAGACTTCAGGAAGTGTCTGGGGAAGATGGGGAGGGGGGAAAACCCTCAACAGTTCTGTGCTTGTTAAAGTGGCCTAGAATTCAGGCTTAGGGTGAATGAAGGTCTGAACAGACCAGTCCTTCCCCCATCTTAGCTGTTCAGCTCAGGGAGCATACTGTGACCAGCACGGGGTGCAGCGTCCTCCACCCTGACCTCTCTCCTCTCTCTCCGCAGCGGTACCTGACTTCTGAGGCCGAGGACCATCACCGCCTTTTTGACCTCATTGAGAGCATGCTGGAGTATGAGCCGTCCAAGCGCATCAGCCTGGCTGAAGCCCTCAAGCACCCGTTCTTTGACATGCTGGAAATGGAGCCAAGCACAAAAATGTGGGACTCTAGCAGAGACATCAGCCGGTGACGCCACAGGTGCCAGCCTGCCCTCAGATTCTAGCCCCCGTGGAGGCCTGTGTGATTTCTATTCAGACATTTGGTGCTTTTTTTATACATAAACTCCCTGGACACGTTTGTAAAGCTGTTAATATGTGAGATACTGTAAATAGCCCATATTCTCTGTCAGCCTCTGAGCACCACAACCTCCTGCTGTTGCTGCTGCCGCTATCATGAGGCGAGGGGCTTGTATGTCCATATTGTAAATACCTCTGTTCATGTGTTGCTTTGTCTCCTGTTCTCTCCTGCCCGCCTCAGTGTAAATACTCCAGGACTCGCAGCTCTGTAGTTTATCTGTTTCCTTGTAAGTTATGAAACCGGTGGGATTGCATGGGAATTATTTTTTGGATCAATGTCATAGCCCATCCCCACACCAGAGTTTTATAAGAATTTTGTACAGTCTTTGTGAAAAATAAATATGAAGTGAATAAACCTTCTGGCCTGTGCTTGGACCAGCAGCAGCCTGTCTTGAGGCTGTTCTGCTCGTTGTTTTTACTCTGGAGAGGCAGTGACTGTATGCTGCACCCTGCAGAGGGAAGGAGGATGCATCCTCGTGTTGCAGGAAGAAAGCTTCTTCAGTCTGGTAAACCTCTGTGTAACAAAGCCAGTTTTATCCACCCACCTGCTCAGTTCTTCCCAAGCTTGGATGACAGCCTCTTTGCCTGAGCTTGGAGCTGCTCTGAGCTGCTGCAGCTGGGCCTGAAGTAGATCCAGGGCAAGCAGATTTCTGGTGTGGTGGGTGGCAAAACACGGGTTCTGTGTTGTGCCCTGAGACTGGTATTCGAAGGTGGGAACATAGAGTGTATGAAACAAAGTCTTTCTCCTAGCAAAAGGATAATGGGCTACTTAGATATGTGTGGTAAATCCAGGCCCAAAAAGTCTGAAGGGAACAGTGAGGTGCTTTTTCTTTACTAGAGAAACCCCTTTGCTCCATGGACAGGGTGATTGATGGCTGTCCAGATGCCTACGGTGGGTGGTCCAACAGTGTACGCTGTAGCCCCGCACAGGGAAATGGGTCTGTCTGTGCCTTTTTGTGAGGCTGGGCCCTTGACTTGGACTTTTCCATGGGATTTGCTGTGGGAAGTCACAGACCTTATGGGACCTCTGTGTTGCTGCTTCACCCACGCATGTCTGGAAGAGTCTTGTGTCAAGAACAGCAGATGCATGGTCTGTTCTACACGAGTGTGTTCCTTTGCTGTTGCACCATCAGTTGGTGGCAGACTGTCCGTGTCATCATGCAAAGAGATAAAGGAAAATACCAGCTTCACCTGGAGCTAGTTGGGGAGGGGCACAAAAGGAATGATGCTGGCTCATCCTCACGCACTTGTGGTCTTAAAGAGCTTGGGCTGGGAACTTTGACCTGCTTCCTGCAGTACTGCTCTGTCAGATGGCAGACAGCCATGCAGTTCATAGGTGGTATGTGCCAGGGAATGAGAGTGTGGGGAAGACCTGGTCCTGCTGCATCCATAGCCAGCCCCTGGGTGAGTCTGGATGAGAATTAAATTGAGCAAATAATGTCTGCAGTCTCTCAGACTTCAAAAAAAACACAGCACCCTGGTGTCCAAAATCTGAATCCACAGCTTTTACCTTCCCAGCCAAGAGCACCGCGCTGAGGTGCCAGCTGTCTGGGCTGAGGGAGGAACTCTCTGCTTTGTGTGTAACTTTAAGTCTCCTCTATTCAGAGGAGAATATTTTTAGACGAGAGGTGTAGTTGCCGCTAAGCACTGAAGTCTGGGATAGGAACTAGAGGCAGGTGGGGATTTATCTCTCCTGCTGCTGTCCCGGCCCTTGGGATGCTGAGGAATTCCTTTTTGGGAGGGGGCTGTTGGCATGCTGCCTGTAGCTGCTGGAATCAGTGATCCCTATAAATAACTGATCCAGGAGGCACCACTTCAATTATCCAGGCCGCTTGTCGTGCCACAAATTCCTCCCTGACCATTTCACATCCACGAAGCCGGCCGTTTGTCGCTGGGGGGGCAGCAAAGCAGCTGCCTTGCTGCACCTGGGGCTAATGCTCGCCTGTCCCCAGGGCTGCAACGGAGAGATTTGGGCAAATCTTTGCCTTTGGGGCTGAGGCCTTTTGGGTACCCGCAGGGGAGACCGGCTTTGTGCTGGGCCTGGCTGAACGGAGCCCTGCGTGCAGCGCGGCGGGGCCTGGTGGGACCTGGTAGGCCCCGGAGAGGCCGGGCCCCATCCCGGCGTTGCCATGGGGACGGCGTTGCCATGGAGACGCGCTCCCAGCGGTCCCTGCGCTGGGGACGGGGTAGAGCGACAGAAAAGGGAAGGGGGCGAGAAAACGGCTCACGGTCACGTGACCCTGTTTCCACGTGACCGCGTCACGTGCTCGCTTCCGCTCCACCTCGCCCCGCGCAGGCGCAGAGCCCCCTGCGGCGAGGCCTCTCCGGAGCCGGCGGTGCCGTCGCGGGGCGGTCCCGGTCCCGGTCCCGGTCCCGGTGCGGCCATGGCGCAGCGCGGCGGCCCCGCGGTGCTCCCGGACAACCCCTTCCAGGTGCGGGGCGGCCCCCTTCTGCCCGCGGGCCTCGCCTCAGGCCCCGGCGCCGGCCTCGGTCCCGGTGCCAGCCCCCGCCGCGTCTCTTGCAGGACCCCGCCGTGGTGCAGCACCGGCCTGGCCCCGAAAGCGCGGCGCTGGACGCCTACAACCCCTTCGAGAACGGCGCGGTGAGGCGGGGGTGGGCCCAGGCTCCGCGGCGCCCCGGGGCCGCCTCCCCGTGGCCCTGCCCGGGGCTCTGCCCGTCGCGGCCGGGTGGTATCGGCGGCTCACCGCCCCCTTCTCGGTCCCGCAGCCGCCACCACCACCACCGTACCATGCCCCGGCCGGGGCCTCGCCCGCCGTAGGCGTGCCGCTGCCTCAGGGAACCGCGCAGCCCCCGAGGAGACCGAGCCCTACAGAGCCCCGGAACTACGGCTCCTACGGGACGCAGGTACTGGGGCTGGCGGTGGGCAGCCCGGGTGGGCTGAGGGAGGAGCCGGTAGCTGAGGGCTGCGTGTCCTCCGCAGGCCTCGGCGGCAGCGGCCACAGCTGAGCTGCTGAAGCGGCAGGAGGAGCTGAACCGCAAGGCAGAGGAGCTGGACCGGCGGGAGCGGGAGCTGCAGAATGCCGCCCTCGGCAGCGGTGCCAGTGAGTGCCCCCGTGGTGGCGGCTGAGATCCCTTTGGGCCCCTTCTGCACAGGTGCTGCTCTTCTCTGCTTCTCACCTCCTTTTGCTTTGCAGCGAGACTGAACAACTGGCCCCCGCTGCCATCCTTCTGCCCTGTGAAGCCTTGCTTCTACCAGGACATCCCCATGGAGATCCCTGCTGACTTCCAGAAGACCGTTTCTACCATGTATTACCTCTGGATGGGTGAGTCCCCGCGTGGAACCTAAGGTCTGGGGAGCAGGTAGAGGATCGAGCCTCCTACACCTGAGGGAATGCCGCTGCTCTGGAGAAGTTGCGATTGCAACTTGGTGCCCAGGCCCAGGGGGATGACTTCTTGGCATGGGAAGCAGGGAGCCTTCTCAGGTCGCCTGACCAATGTCCTCTCCCTCAGCCAGCACCATTGCTCTCTTCCTGAACTTCTTGTCCTCACTCGCCTGGTTCTGCGTGGATCCCTTGTCAGGTTCTGGGTTCGGCCTCTCCATTCTCTGGGCTCTTCTCTACACGCCCTGTTCCTTCGTCTGCTGGTATAGGCCAATGTACAAAGCCTTCAGGTGTGTATCTGCTGGAGCTCATGGGCCAGCAAAGCAGTGGGGTGGGATGTCTGCCAGGCTGGCGCTTGTAGCGGGGGAAACCGGGCTCTGTGCTAAAACAGGACTGCGTGCTGAGGGTATCCTAGCTCCCTGTCTGTGTCTATTTCCTATGGGATGTGAACCTCTCCGTGAGGAACACATTTTGCTCTGGATGGGGCTGTCCTAAGGAGGTCACAGGAGTTTTTTTCCGTGGCTGTTGTTGGAGGTCCCTGTACTGCTTTTTGCCTCTCCCTCTTGTCTCCCCCTTCTCCCCGTTACAAGTCCCTTAACCGCCGGTTAAGGGAGGTGGCTGCATGTCTGGCACCTGCCTGTCCTCCTTGCTTTTGGGGAAGGTTTGAGAACCGCTTTCTCTGGCCTAACCTCGTCTGTCTCTTTCTCCCAGGAGTGACAGTTCGTTCAACTTCTTTGTCTTCTTCTTCGTCTTCTTTGCCCAGAATGTGATGTACGTGCTGCAGGCCATTGGCATACCCAACTGGGGCTTCAGGTATGCGCTGTGCTCACCCTGGAGTGGGAGGAGGTGGGTGGGGAAGAGGGAGCCTGTGGACAGCCGCTGCTTGTTTTACAGTGGCTGGATATTGAGTCTGATAGCGCTGAGGAAGAACACGGCTGTGGCTGTGATGATGATCCTGGTGTCCTTGTTCTTCACAGCGGTGGCTGTGTTGGGCATCATTATGCTGAAGAAGGTGAGTGAGGAGTGAACGCTGGGGCAAAACATTGGGATGGGTGGGTGTGGGCTGGCGTGGAGCACAGCTCTGCATTTGGTGTTGGAATGGGGCTGGGGCAGTGACTCCTGAGCCTGCTGCTCTCTTACAGATTCACTCTCTGTACCGCCGGACGGGTGCCAGCTTCCAGAAGGCGCAGGAGGAGTTTGCAGCAGGGGTCTTTTCCAACCAGGCAGTGCGCACAGCGGCGGCCAATGCTGCCGCGGGTGCAGCCACCAATACCTTCTGGGCACCCTAGCGGGGTGGGGGCCCTGGCTTCTCCCTCACATGTGCGCTGTTTGGTAAAGAAGAGGAAATCCAAGTTGCACTTTCATTGGATCCCTGTGTGTCTGCATCAGCTGTCAGAGGCAGCCTCATCCCAGCTTGGAAGTGCTGGTGCCTGAATCATTTGCTGCTCTAACCCCTTTCCTTGTGGATGGAGGCTGGTCTGGTTTGTGCTGGTCCCCTTCCCTCAGCGGACTGGGGGAAGGAGCAGGGTGGGGAGGTGCAGTGGCCCAGTCATTGTCCTCCCTTCCAGCACCAGTTGCTGGGGGGCAGGAGTCTCCTCCAGGTGACGGGGACTGAAATGGTTGCTGCCCTTCCCCTCTGTTGGCCAGGATCTCCTCTTTCCTCACCTGGTGATGCCACTTGTGTGCTCCAGGGCACAGAGGGTTCCCACCTGTGTCCAGTCCCAGGGTGTGCATGGGCTGTCTCAGCCCTGGAGGCTTTTGCCTGCCTTTCCTTTGAAGCAGGACCTCAGTCCCTGCCCAGAAATCATTCCTGTCTTCCCCAGGGGAGTGCGCATCTGGGATTGGGCTGGCTCTGTCCCCAGGGTGCTGAGCTGGCAGGCAGACTCCATCCAGTTCCCTTCCTTTCTCCTTAATGGTGCTGGGCTGAGCCTACTCCAAGCACGGAGATGTGAGGAGAGCACTGCTTAGGCAGGCAGTGGTGGCGCATCAGCTTCTGAGGGCGGCTCTTTGCCTTTAGCCTGTGTGTAGTCCCTCTTTGGGACGGGTGCTTGGTGGACGCTAAATTTGGGCTGGGTGCTGAGGAGGGCTCCTCATACCTCTTCAGCTTTAGCTCCCTCTGCACCTCCTTGCTTCCAGCCCTTGGGGATATGGTGAACAGCTTTTCCCTTCATCTCTGCCTGCTGTGGGGACGGTCCCCCCCTCCCTCTCCCTGGCACTCCTCAGTCAGCTGTGTCCCTTCTTTGTGTGGCTTCAACCTCCTCCCTTCGGGGGCCTGAGCCCGTCCTTGCGTGCAGCACTGCCCACCCTGTGTCCTGTGTTGCCTTGCACCTGTTGGCCCCAGCCCCATCCACCCGTGGCCCTAGGGCCCCCGATTTCTGCTTTCATCCATCTGTGGATGGGGCTGGGTTCCCCTCCTGCTGCTCCTGGGGGGGAGGTGGTGGGAAGGGGGGGTGCCTTCACCTGACCGGCTCCCTGTTGCGGGGGCTCTGCTCTGTGCCCCCCACGGCTGGGACCCAGCGGCCGTCCCTGCTCCCCTTCTGGCCTCTCTCGTGCTGCTGTGCCACGCCGCCTTCAGGTTTTATTTAAGAAATAAACCGACTCCAACTCCTCCTCGCCTCCGCTGTGTTGCCAAAGGGGCGCGGGGGGGGGGGAGGGTGGCACACGGGAGCCTCCCGGACTACAGCTCCCGGCGTGCCGCGCGGGGGGGGGGGAGGGGGCGCCGCATCCCGGGCTCCCGGCGGGGCTGCGGGCGGTGGCGGGAGCGTGCCCGGATCCGCCCGCCTCTGCCTGGGGCGCGCCCGCTCCGCCGCCGCCTCCTGTCGCCGCCGCACCGGCGGCCCCCCGGGGTCCCCCCCCCCGCCGCCTTCCGGGAAGCGGCCCTGGAGGCAGCAGCGGGGGCGATGCTCGGGTGCGCTCCCCGTGGGATCCCGCCGGCCGGGCGGTCCCTCCGCCCGCAGCCGGGGCTGGGGGGCCCGGGGCGGCCCGGCCGTGGGTAACGGCTGCGGCGAAACCGGAGGAATCGCGCTTTTTGGGGGAGGGCATCGGGCCGGGCCGGTTTCGCGCGGGGCTCCGTGTGCCCGGACCCTGCGCCCGCTGCCTCCGGAGGATGCTCGGGGGTTCGGGGGGGGAGCGCAGCCACAAGCTCGCCTCTGCCTTTCGCTGCTGCCTCGGGGACCTGCCTCACGGCCCGGGGGCCGCGCTCCCGGCACTGTCTCCCAGCCTTTGCGGAGCAGCCCCAGCGCCTAGCGGCCTGAACCTGGGGCTCGAGGGACGGCGAGAGAGGAGAAGCCCCAGGCCCGCGTGCTGCCTCCAGCCTGCAGCTCCAGGCGGGCTCTCTGGCCCAAGCCAGGGCAGCGGTGGGATGCGCGGCGACCGCTGAGGCTGGTTGTCTTCCTGGGACATCCCACAGACCTCCTGGGAGCAGCGGGACTGGCCTTGGTCCTGCGTGGCTGTGGGCGCTTTCCCGAGTACCCAGCACCCAGCGCGGGGAAGAACCACCCTCAGCATCCTCCGGGAGACAAAAGGTGGAGCCTGGCCTGTTCGTGGCGAGCACCCGCTCCTGCTTCCCCTGGGCCACTCGTCCCCATCCTGGTGTGGTCCCACCGGTGGCCCCGGGGCTCCAGGGGGCTCTGGGGCTGGCGGCTCCCGCTCCCTGTCTGGGGCCACCATGCCCTCCCCCAGCGACTCCAGCCACTCGCTGACCGGCCGTACGTCTCGCAGCCTCATCCACCTCCGTGTCCAGAGGACCTGGCTGCAGATCCTGCTGGTGCTGGGCTTCATCCAAGTCATCCTGGGCATCCTCATCGTCACCTTCAGCCTGGTGGCAGCCACCATCACACCCTCTGCCAAGATTCGTCACTCCTGCCCCTCCTGGGCTGGCTTCTCGGTGAGTGCAGGACAGGGGCTCACATGCCGAGAGGCCTGATGCAGGTCTGCTCCTCTGGGTCCCCGCTGCTCCTGAGGCGCCGTGCTGAATTCGCTGCCGGTCACTGGGAGGAGTGCGGCCCCACTGCTCCTCCACCTTGTGTTGGGGGCTGCCGCAAGGCACCGCGGGAGAATCCCGGGGGTTCCCCTGGGGTGACTGTCAGGGATGGGGACCCCAGGACAGTGTCTTGGTGGTGGGGGCTGTGTATCAAGGTGATGTGCTCATGGGCCTGTTCTGAAGGGGCAGGGGAAGGGTGTGCAGGGTGCAGCAGTGGCAGCGTGGAGGGGTATGGGGCAGCCTGGCCCTGCTCCTGAGCTGTGCCGCGGGCCTGGCGTTGCTGCCCGGCACAGAGCTGCCTGCAGTCCCCGGGCTCTCCGCTGCCCTGAATCAGCAATTTCTCCAGGCTTGCGGCACAGCAGCAGTCCATATGGCCCTGCTGCTCCCGGGCCAGCTCTGGGCCAGCAAGGCTTGGGGGGTTCTTCCCAGGCTGGGGGGGGGGGGGGGCTGCTCTGGCCCACACTGCCCAGCAGGGACCCCTCCCCATCCTCACTGCTGGGTGTGTCTGCAGCTGGCACTGTCCGGACTCATCGGCATCGTCTCCTGGAAACGGCCCTTCACCCTGGTGGTAGGTGTTTTGGGGAGCCTCCCCTCTGTGGATGTCCTGGGGCAGGCTGGAGGGGGCTGCGTGTGCCCCCCGCCACCACCCTCCTCCTGCGGGCTGTGCCTGCATTTCAGCTCCCTGCTCTGCCAGCCCTACCCAGCTCTCAGCCCCTCTCCTCCCTGCTGCAGATCACCTTCTTCACGCTGCTGTCGGTGCTGGGCGTCATGCTGAGCCTGGCCGGGTCCATCCTGTCCTGCCAGAATGCGCAGCTGGTGAAGTCCCTGGAGGCCTGCGAGAGGGTGAGGCTGGACAAGGCGGAGAGGCCGTGGCACAGCGAATCGTCCCCAGCTGCAGGGCTCCGAGGACGTGGGGAGCTGGTGGCAGGGCTCTCTGGTGGCTCCTGGGAGAGAGCACGGGCTCTGGAGGTCCCTCATGGCGTTCCTCGTCCCCAGGAGAAGGACTCGTGCATCTGCTGCCAGTCCCACCTGGAGCACGTGCCTGCTTCCTGCAGCCAGCAGAGCGAGATGCTGACCATGTTCCCCAACCCTGACTGCCGGAGCATCCGCATGGCACTCAAGGTGGGTGAGGGCTCCTTGGAGAGCAGCTGTGCACCCTTCCAGGCGCTGCGGGCATCCATAGCTCGTCCTGCTCCTCCCCAGGATCTCCTCTTCAGCGTTTGCGGCTTGACTGTCTTCTCCACCATCATCTGCACGCTCTCTGCCGTTGTGTGCTGCATCCAGATCTTCTCTCTGGACATCATCCACGTGGTGAGGCCCAGCCCTGACCCGGGAGGACATGGGACTGGGCAGTGTCCCCAGGCTGGCTGGGCCACCAGGGGGCCAGGGCAGGACCTGGCCCAGGGGCCCTGCGGGGATCAAGAAGAGCTGGACGTGAGCTCCTGCTGGATCTCTGGACAGGGGGGGTGTCTGCCCCTTGTGCCAGCTCTTCCTTGTTCCCCCTCCTTGCAGCTGGTCCCTCAGCGCTCCAACTCTGTGACACTGGAATGCACGTCGCCCCCTGACACCTTTCTGCAGAGCATGCTGGACTTCGAGGAGTTCGTGCCTCCGGTGCCACCCCCCCCATACTACCCACCCGAGTACACGTGCAGCTCTGAGACCGATGCGCAGAGGTGCCCAGTGGGGAGCAAGGCCGGTGTAGTCAGGCCTGTGCACCTTGGTGAAGGAGTTGGGGGGCGTTTGTCACCGAACAGGGCTTGTCCCACCTGAGGTGGCTTTTCTGCTCTTGCCTCTTCAGCATCACCTACAATGGCTCCATGGACAGCCCTGTGCCTCTCTACCCAACCGATTTTCCCCCCTCCTACGAGACCGTCATGGGGCTGCGCGGGGACAGCCAGGTGGGAGCCGCAGGGCCGTGGGCAGAGTGCGGCTCTGCTCCTGCTCTGCCCGTGTCCTGACAGCGCTGTCCTGCAGGCCACGCTGTTCGACTCGCAGCTGACTGACGGCTCACACGCCTGCACCTGCGACCGCGTCCCCTCCATTGTGCTCAGCGGAGAAGGTGAGCGTGGCCTTGTCTGCGCACCCCCGCTGCAAAGTGCTGGGCACGGGGCAGGAGGGAGCGGGCCGGGCCAGTGCTGCAGGATGTGCCCTCTGCAGCAAGCTCGTTGCTGACTCCTGCTCTTCTCCTTGCAGTGTCCATGGACAGCGGGTCCCTGATCATGTCCGAGATCGTGGACATCCCCGGGGACAGCAGCCCCTCAGAGGACTCATGCCTGCTGGAGCTCCAGGGCTCCATGCGCTCCGTGGACTACGTCCTCTTCCGCTCCATCCAGCGCAGCCGTGCTGACTACTGCCTGAGCGTGGACTGCATGCAGTGCAGCCACCACGCGCGCAGCCCCACGCTGGGCTTGCAGGGGCCCTTTGAGGAGACGCCGCAGCCCCGGGCACGTGGCGAGCGTTCCTACTCCTGCTCCACCGCAGAGCCTGGCCACAATGGGATCTTGGTGGGGGCAGCCGTGACCCACAGCTGCAACCGCCTGGAGGGGCTGGCCCGCTGCATCGGGCCCTGCTTCCCCGAGGTACGGCTCAAGGACAAGAGCTCGCTGCAGGGGCAGAGGGGCAGCCGCTCCGCAGGACCCGGCAGCGGGCGCTTCTTCCACCCGCGGCGCAACAGCGAGATCTCCTGCCCCTCGTCTCCAGCCCCAGGGCTGAGCCAGCGTCCACTCATGAGATCGCACAGCGACCCCGGTGTCCTGATGGTTGGTGACACTGGTAGGTGGGAACAGCTGCCAAGACGGGGACGTGTGCAGCGGTTTCTGACTGGTGCAGCTGAGATGCTCCATGGAGTTTGCTGCATTTCTCTGAGGCTGGGCAGGGTTAAATCTGGGCTGGGGTTGGTGGCTGCTCTGGGGGAGCTTGGTCAGGAGGATGGGGATGCTGGTGCTGGGCCTGGCGGGGGCACCGGCTGGTGCTGTGGGGCTACATAGGAGCACAGGACAGCGCCAAACCTTGAACGTTCTCTTTGTGCTTCCAGCAGATTTCAGGGAAGTACTTTATACCAAAGCACTGGAGGATACCGTGTCCAATTCCTCTGCAGATACAGGTCAGGGCACAGTCCTCTGCAGGCACTGGGAAACACTGGGGAGGGTTAAGGGGAGGGTTTTGGCAGCCCCTTGAGGGGTCAGCACCACCCTTTTTGGATATGGGATGCTGGAGATCTGCATGTGCTTCTGTGCTCACTGGTAGGCGACAGGAGGTGAGAGGGTCCCCAGAGCTGCAGGGACAGGGACTGCAGGGACAGGGCCACGTTGCCTGGCACCTCACAGCTGCATCTCTGCAGGGCTGTGCTCGGAGGCCTTTCTGCTCCACCGTTCTCACTGTGACTCGCCCCTACTGCTCCGCGCTGGCTCTGTGGGGAAGAACAAGCTGCCGGTGTCCAAGAAGGTGACGCAGCAGCTGTCAAAGACAACAACCCGCTCCTTAGGGGACCTGAAGGTCTGCCGTGGCACCCGTGGGTTGGTGGCCAGGTTCCTGCAGAGACCTAAGCGCAACCCCGCAGCTGGAGTGGAGGTGCCTGGGCACAGCCCCCAGGGGCACAAGCAGGTAGGCTCCGACAGCTGGGGCATCCCTGCCCACCCTTCCCCAGCTCCCCTTCCCCAGGGAGTGCCATGCATGCCCTCTTCCACCCGCCAGCACCTTGGTGCTGGCCCCTCTGGTGTCCTGGCTCCCCTGGTCCCCTGTGGCTGGGTGCTGCCTGTCCTGGTGTCAGGGCCCTGGCTGCAGGCGGGGGTTCCGTCCTGAAGCACCGTCCTTGCCCAGCCCTTCTCACCATGCCAGCTCCTTTTTCCAGGAGCCAGGATGCATCCCTTCCCCTTGGCCCTGATCAGCTGTAGCCGTGAGTGTGAAAACCCCATTGTGTTGCAATGACTTTGGCTTAGCTCCTGAGTCACTGCAGTCTCTAGGAAGCCGCTGTGACATCCCAGCCTTGACTTTCCAGCTGGGAAGCGTAATGATCCTTTTCCTGCTTTCTGGGATTAGCCCTCCCTTGCGGGACACTGGAGGCCTTGCACAGCCCGGGGAACCACGATGGGAACGAGTCTGTCCTTAATGACAATGTGTGCGTGTCATGCACGCTTCTGCCATCCCCTGCCACTCCTGCTGTCCTGCCCAGTGCACCCACCTGCCTCCAGCCTCCTTGCTGGAGCACATGGGCTTCCCCCAAAGCATGGGCCCCCCGTCCCACTGCAGGAGGTTGTCCCATGGGGTGGTCAAGCACTGCCACAGCCTGTCTCCATGGGGTTGCAGGTCCCCTGGAACACCAGGCCAGGAGCGGAGCAGCCCCAGGAAGGCATCCACCTGCGGAGCTGCGGGGACCTGAGCTCCACCTCATCCCTGCGCCGGCTCCTGTCTGCCCGCCGGCTGGAGCGTGGCCGCCCGCGGAGCCTCAGCGGGACCTGCAAGGAGAGCATCCTCTGAGGGCGTCACTGGCCCCGTGGCACGGCCTCGGCCTCCACAGAGACCCTGGAGCTGGGGGGTGACGGGAGGGCCCCGCTCCTGGACACTGCTGCCCGCCTGCGGGGCTGGGCCCTGGTATCACTGTCCTGGGGCTTCCTCATGGCCCCTTCCCAGGGTCGGGGGGGAGGGGCTGGTCCCCTGGGGTGGCTGCTGTGGGGCCAGGTGGGCTGTGCCCCCATCCCCTGCCCCGACCCTGTGCCTGCAGTGCCCGTGCCTTGTCCCCACTGCTGTCCCTGGTCCCCTGCGCTGGCCGTGCCCTGGCCCCATACCTGTAGTGCCCTGGCCCTGCACCCATGTCCCAGCCCCGCCGGTTGTGCCTGGCCCCCCCGCCCCGTCCCGCACCGGTCGTGCCTGCGTGTCCCCGCGCCCCCCACCGCCCCGGTACAGCCCCGGGGGTCCCTGCACAGACTTGGGGGGGGGGCGGTGGGGGGGTGGGGACCCGTCCCATTGCCATCGGGTCGCGGCGCTTGCAGCTGCTCTGCCACTCGCTAGAGAACCAAATAAAGGTGTTCGCCTGCCCGACAGGGCCAGGGGGGCCTGGATGGGCGCATGGGGGCTCCGTGGGGACCGGGGGGGGGGGGGAGGGAACCGGTGCCGGTGTGTCAGCTGACACCGGCGGTCACGTGAGCGGCGGGGCGGAGCGGCGCCCGGTGGCGGCTCCGTTCGCTGCCGGGACGGCGGGGAGCGCAGAGACGGGGCTGGTGTCCGGGTCCGGGAGCCTGGGTCCGGGCCGAGCCCCGGGCCGGCGGTGGGTGAGCGCGGGGCGGCCCGGCCGCCTCCTCCTGGGGGCTCCCGGTTACCGGCGTTGCAGGGGGCGAAGCGGGGAGGGGGGGACCCCCGGGCGGGTGGGTCCCGCGGGCGGAGCGGAGCTGAGACTGGGGCCGGTTCGGCGGCGCCTTGCCTAAGCGGGGCGGGGTGCTGGGGCCCCGCTGCCCGCCCGCACCTCCCGGGGCCCGCCGGTGGGGGGGGGCCGCGGCTCACCTCGGGCGTCCCGGGAGCGGGAACCGGGCTGCGGGGCCCTGCAGAGCGGCTTCTACACGGGGCTGCGGCGAGAGGAGCGGGGAGAGGGCTCGGGGCTGACGGGGGGAGCTTTGGGGCGGGTACCGGGGGGGAAATCCTTCCCCGGGGAGGCGGTGGGGACCGGTGCAGGCTGCCCCGGGGGGTGGGGGAGTCCAGCCCTGGGGGGGCCCAAGGCCAAGCTGGAGGGAGCTGGGGGCTGGATGGGGCTGGGGGCAGCCTGGGCTGGGGACAGGGGTGGTGCCCAGGATGGGGGTGGGAACGAGGTGGGCTTTGAGCTCCCCGCCACCCCAAACCGTGGTGCCGTGATTCCGTGACCTTGGTTGAGCAAGTCGCTGCCGTGCCAGGCACGCGTGCGGGATGGGCCGTGGCCTGTCCCCATCACGCCCTGTCCCTGTCTTGCTCCTGGAAGAAGAGCTGCGGCGTGGGAGGGACGGGAAGCTCGGGTCCCCTTAAAGGCGAGGCTGGCACTGGCGGTGCGGAGGTGGCCTGGCAGCGAGCGCGGATGTGCTGCCAGCACAGCTGGGAACGGCTCTTTTGGGGCTGCTTGAGGGTTTCCTAACGACGTGCTCCCCATC
This sequence comes from Oxyura jamaicensis, assembly GCF_011077185.1. Lineage (NCBI taxonomy): Eukaryota > Metazoa > Chordata > Aves > Anseriformes > Anatidae > Oxyura > Oxyura jamaicensis. The sequence goes on along the minus strand of NC_048917.1, from coordinate 2,546,287 downwards.
TTACAGAGTCTGCGCCCCCAGGTCTGCCCGAGCCAAGGGGACGTGGCAGTGCCATGTGGGCCCAGCGTGCCGGGGTCCTGGGCTGGCTGCTGCTGCTCCAGGTGGTGCCCGGGGCTGCAGGTGAGTGTAGCGCCATGGCGGGGTGGAAAGGGCTCTGGGGTGCGGGTAGAGTGGGGAGTGCGGGGCTGGAGGGCTTTAGGGAGCACCCCAAGGCACAGGGAGAGCTCTCAAGGGGCCACGGCCCCTTAGGGAGTGTCCCCTTCCAGCATCTGCCCATGCCCACAGGCGCCCGGCCTTGCAGCCCCAAGTACTTTGGTCGTGACTCCATGGTGTGCGTGTGCAATGCCACGTACTGCGACACGCTGGACCCCGTGGTCCTGCCAGCCCCGGGCACCTACGTCAAGTATGAGAGCAGCAAGGCCGGCAAGCGGCTGGAGCGCAGTGAGGGGAGCTTCCAGCGCAGCCTCCGTGCCCCAGGTACCTGCTGTGGCTGGTGGAAACAGGCCCAGCCCTTCCCACGACCCTCTGTCACACTGGGTTTCTTCCCCTGCAGATCTTGTTCTGACTGTGGACACAACGCAGCGGTACCAGAAGGTAAAGGGATTCGGTGGCTCTGTCACTGACTCGGCTGCCATAAACATCCTTTCCCTGCCCGAGAAAGCCCAGGACCACCTGCTGCGCTCCTATTTCTCTGAGGAAGGTGAGGAGTCATGGGGAAGGCAGGGGGGCTGGTGATGGGGACCCTCGGGAGCTGTTGCCTGGGAGCTGATGGGGCTTGGAGTCCTCCTGTCCCACTGCCCATTCCAACCCCTCTGTGCCTGGCAGGGCTCGAGTACAACCTCGTCCGCGTCCCCATGGCCAGCTGTGACTTCTCCCTCCACGCCTACACCTACGATGACGTCCCCTATGACTACGAGCTCACCCACTTCAGCCTGCGGGATGAGGACACGAAGCTGAAGGTGAGCAGTGGGCGGTAGCGAGGGGCTCATGCAGGAAGGGGCACAGGGGCTTATAGCTGAGCCACTCTCTCTGCCCCGTGCTGCAGATCCCCATCCTGCACCGAGCCTCAGCCATGGCCAAACGGCCGCTGTCCCTGTACGCGAGCCCCTGGACCTCGCCGGCCTGGATGAAGACCAGCGAGTCCTTTGTTGGGAAGGGCACACTGAAGGGGCAGGCGGGGGACAAGTATCACAAGACCTGGGCCAACTACTTTGTGCGGTACAGAGGCGTAGACGGGGGGAGACGCCGAGGGGATCCTCAGCGGTGGAGCTGGGGAGATCCCTGGATCACACCTCTTCCCTTGCGCTCAGCTTTCTGGACGAATATGCCAAGCACAACCTGACCTTCTGGGCGGTGACGGCCGAGAACGAGCCCTCAGCCGGGCTGATCAACAACTACCCCTTCCAGTGCCTGGGCTTCACAGCCGAGCAGCAGCGGGACTTCATCGCGCGGGACCTGGGCCCCACGCTGGCCAACAGCTCCCACCACAACGTCCAGCTCATCATACTGGATGACAACCGCCTCCACCTCCCGCACTGGGCCAAAGTGGTGAGCACAGCGAAGGACAGGGGGTCCTGAGCCCAGTCCCGCTGGGGCGTGTGTCCCTACGGAGGGCTCAGCTGCTCTTCCTGCAGCACCGGGGCTGGGTGCTGGTGCACTGCCCCCTGGCACCTGGCGCTGGCCGACTCTTGTCCCATCCAGGTGCTGGAGGACGAACAGGCAGCTCGCTACATCCACGGCATTGGCATCCACTGGTACCTGGACTTCATCGGTCCCATACAGGACACTGTGGTGCCCACTCATGAGCTCTTCCCGGATTACTTCATCCTGGCCACGGAGGCGTGCATCGGGGCCCACTTTTGGGAGCGGGATGTTATCCTGGGCTGCTGGGAGCGGGGCAACCAGTACAGCCACAGCATCCTGACGGTGAGAGCCTGCCCTGCCTTGCACGGTGGGCCCTGGGGAGGGGTGCTGGCACCCCCCCCCCCCTCCCCTCATCACCCTGCTGCTTGGGCAGATGTCTATGCTGTCCCGTTGCAGAACCTGAACCACTTTGTGGCCGGCTGGACCGACTGGAACCTGGCGCTGGACCTGGAGGGGGGCCCCAACTGGGTCAAGAACTACGTGGATAGCCCCGTCATCGTGGATAGCAGCGAAGGTGTCTTCTACAAGCAGCCCATGTTCTACCACATGGGGCACTTCAGGTGGGTCGGGGCTCCCCAGCTGCCTGTCCTCCAGCTCTGTGGTCACAGCAGTGGCTTGCTGGGAGGAGAGCTGGCAGGACGTGTTGAGAGAGCTCCGCCAGGGTCTGACCTCATTCCTGGGCTTGCTTCTTGGCCTTGCTTGTACAGTAAGTTCATCCCAGAGGGCTCCCAGCGTGTGGGGCTCGTTGCCTCCAAAGAGTCCAAGAAGACTGACCTGGAGTACTCAGCCTTCGTGCGCCCCGACGGTGCCGTGGTGGTGGTGGTCCTCAACAGGTGAGTGACGCAGCCTGGCCTGCAAGCACAGGACCCCATCTGGCCCAGCCATTACGTGCGCACCCATCCTGCTGGGCCTCATGCACTGTTGGAGCTCAGGACCTGCTGCAGGGTCCTCCTGACCCTGCTGCCCATCCTCACCCTCCAGGTCCCTGCAAAATGTGACCTTCGGGCTGGCCGACATGGTCGGCCTCATTGAGGCCATGGCTCCGGCCAGCTCCATCCAGACCTACCTGTGGCGGCGGCAGTGACAGGGCTGAGATGCCCGTGGCTGGCCAGGGGCTGGACTGAGACAGTGGGGGTGCGGCCCCACACTGCCCGCACGCTTGGGCCGGAGAGATGTGGCTGAGGCAGCACGGTGCTGTGCCCCATGGCAGAGCTGAGCGCTCAGGCAAGATCGGACAGGGAGCGCCATGCACGGGCCGGGGGCACTGGCACCCCCAGGGTGGGGATCCTACAGGCTGTGAGTGCTGGTTCTGCTGCTCCAACATTAAATGCTGATGCTGGCTCTGTGTCTGTGGCTAGAAAAGAAACCTCCTGCTCCCTGGGTGCAGTGGTTGGGTGCAGCCCTGGGAGGGGATCCAGGCACCAGGGGATCCTTGGCAGGGGGATGAGCAAGCCTGGATGCTCCCCAGCTGCCTTGCTGTGGGCAGATTTAGGCTATGGCTCCAGGTTTACCCTGCACACGAATGCTCCTGGATCAGGAGGAGGCTTCAGCTTTCCACCCTGCAGGGTGGGAGCCATCTGGGCCAGCACTGGGGGCTGCATATGTGGCCTGACCTCGTTCTCCTGGAGCTGGGGCTTGTTCCCTGTCATCTCCACTCTGTGCTGGGGCTCCCCAGCCCTGCAAAGCTGCAGGTTCCCCAGCCACATCTTAGCCCAGGCTGCAGGGAGCAACCCAGCATCGGGGCTGGAGGCAGAACCAGCTCCAGGAGCGCTGCAGGGTGGGGGCGTTTGGGACACCAGTGTACTCTGGATGGGGTCACGGGTCTGCAAGCTTTGTGGGGCTCCGCAAGGAGGTGGATCCCTGGATGTTGCTGGAGCACAGGCAGCTTTCATCCCCATGAGCCGCTTGAGGTTTTGAATCACCTGGGTGAGCTTCAGCCCTGGCAAGGCAGGTCAGCCCACAGACCTCAGGGAAGGAGCTGAGATGGCACCTACCAGGCAGCAGCAGCCCTGCGATGGGGCATGCTGTCACCAGTGGGACTCAGCATCGTCCGGAGTTGCGGGGCCAGGCAGGGTGAGTAAGCAGGCATGGGACCAGGAGTGGGTGCAGAGCGCAGGCACACCCAGGAAGGAGGGAGGCAGCGACGAGGGTGTGCTGGGCAGGGGATTAGGGCAGGGGAGGTCACGATTGCAGGCAGGGCTGGGAATGGAGGCTGGGGCTGGGTCAGGGCAGGCAAGACACAGCTTCCCGGTGCCGGTGCTGTCAGGGCTGACAGCAGTGAAGGGACTTTCCCTTAAGCCCCGTCTGATATCCGGGGTGGCACAGCTGCAGTTTGGGGAGTGGAGTGGCTGCTGGACCCCGCTGCTGCCTTGAAGCCCTTTGTATTTGTCCACAAGAGGGAAATATTTCTCCAGGATTGCGGCGGCTCCCAGCCTGCTCCAGGCATCCCCACAGCCCAGCACCAGGCTCCAGCAAGCGGCTGCTGCTCTCCCACCCACTTCTTTTTTTTCGCAGGTCCCTCACTTACACACTTTTGGAGGTTTTCCCAGCCTCAGTAATAAAAGCCAGTGTCCCGATGCCAGTGTCCAGTGTACCTCCTCCAGGCATATCCCCTCGTCCTGCTGCTCTGCTCGACCCCAAAGGACCAAACAAGTCTGGGTTAAACGAGGAGGGGAAGATCCCCTCACTGCACTCTGGGCTTAGCTCATTAACCTACGTACAAAGCACTGACTCATTTGGGGCACACACAGACCCCAAATTCTGCACGCGCAGCTCAGCCCCAGCTCTGTGTTTGTACAGTTTCCAATCCCCACAGGACGGCGCTGGACTGGCTGAGGGACAAACTCCTCGTGCCCCAGGCTCCTTCACCCAAGAAGGAGCGAGAAATCCTATGTGCTGGGGACGTCAGCAAGAAGCGGTTTGGCTGGGGATTCGATGGGGTTGCCCAGCGGCTCCTGTGCCACCAGCTCAGCGCCGAGGCGTTGCCCTTCCCCTGGGTCTCACTTTTCCTGCTGAGCAAGAAGCTCTTATCAGCCCTTGTTGATAGGGGCGAGCTCCTGGCTGTCCCGGCAGCCTCCGCGGTGTTTTTGTTTGGGGGCGTTTCGGGGCTGCCAGGCTCTGCTGGGGCTGCGGTGGGAACCCAGCCTGGCCACAGGGCCACAGCCATGCCAGACCCCAAAACAGGGAGGAAAAGAATGGGGCAAGCACGGGGCATCCCAGGTCAGGGGCAGCAGGCCAGCAGCCTCAGGATGCAGCTGATCAATTAATCCCTCCCCAGAACTGGGGCTAATTAGCCTGGGCGTAGCACCTGGCTGACAGGTTAGTCACAGCTGGAGGTGGGAGTCATGCGGGGCAGAGGGGATGGGCCAGCAGCTTCCTTCTGGGGCTGACTGTTCGTTCGCTCCCTAGGTTTTATCTGGGGGCTGCCTGACCCCAGCCACCCTCTTCCTCCAGTGGGTGGCCATGGGGCTTGGCCCCGGTGTGCACCGCAGCACAGCAGGACAGTGCTGGAGGGCAGGGGAAGACGGATTGGATTGCCCTACAGCTGTATCTGATATGGCTGAAAAGGAGAAAATTAGTCATAAATTGCTGCTCCACCCTGGAGAGGGAGAGCTAACGGCACAGAGGGTGGCTGAGCAGTTCAACACTCACCAAGTGCTGGTGGAGAAACAGCGGGGAGCTTTGGGCTCTGCTGCCAGCCCCAGCTTTTGGTGCTCTCGGGCAGGGGGCGAGCTGTTCCCTGCTGCTCCGGGCTGCTGAGGGTGCCCGTACAGAAATGGGTGGATGTGCATGTCCCACACGATGTGACCAGGAGCAGGCAGTACCCCTGTGCCCAGCCAGTTTCAGCCCTGGCTATTTTGACTGTGGAGCTTTGCTCGAGGATCAGCCCCGTGGCAGGGAGCGTTCCCAGAGTTGGCCCTGCGGGCGTGGAAGAGCTGAGCTCTGCTCCCTGGCAGTCCTGCTGTTGGGGTGGAGGCACCGCTGGCACCGCAGCGGGTTCCCCTCCACGGGTCTGGCTCCTCAGTGCTGCCTTGTTGGTCCGGAGATGGAGGAATGGCTCTTGGCGGCCTGCTGCTGCCCTCCTCCAGCGGTGCTGTGGTGGGGGTGAGTGATGCAAAAAGGCTTGGGCATGGCAGCAGCCCCGGCTCCCACACAGTGCCTGATGAATCCTCTCCCTTTGCCATCCTTGCCAGGGTATCCAGGACCCTCCTCAGCCCAGCATGTGGCTGTGGCAGCTCTTAGGGAAATGAGGTGACAGGCAGGGGTAAATTGCCCAATGTGCTGTTGGAAATCATTAGCAGGGCAGCCCAAAATGTCTCCAAATGCGTTTGTGGTCTCTGCTGTGGTTTTTGGGATTCATCCAGAGCCCGTCTGATGAAAGAAAGAAATTAGTTTCTTCTTCAGAGCCTTGCAATGGCTTCTCAGAGCTGCACCACAGTGTGTCTCCCCGTGCTGGCAGGGCTGGTGGCACAGCTGGATCCATCAGCATGGTGTCTCTGGCTCTGCCTCTCCTGGGGGTGAAGCAGTGGGAGGCAAACGGGACCTGGTTTCCTTCAGCCCTGGCCCTGCCAGCCTGTGGCAAGACATATACCTGATGGTCCGGGTCGGAGACCAGAGGGAGAGCAAGGAGGAGCTGTGGGGGTGGGAGAGGAGGGTGTGCTGCAAGGGAAGGTCTCGACTCGGCTCCCCTTAAAGGCAAAGTGGGGAGCTTGGAGCTGCCTCAGGAGGAGGTCTTGTGCAGCGCGGGGCTGGAGGCAGCAGCACACAGCAAGCAACACAGAGGCAGGTGGGCTCCGGGTTCCCCGGGGGCAGGATGGACCCACCTGCCCTGCCCCAAACGAGGGTCTTGGCAGGAGGGCAAGGACGGCTGGCGAGGCAGCACTTTCAGCAGCTGAAGGCGAAGCAGCCGATCCAGCAGCGGATCCAGCAGGGCACAGCCTGCCCTGTCCATCCCCTCCTGCGCCAGCTCAGGGTTTCCTAACGGCGTGCCCTCCAAATGCAGAGTCTGCTCCCTGGGGTCTGCCCAAGCCAAGGGGACGTGGCAGTGCCATGTGGGCCCAGCGTGCCGGGGTCCTGGGCTGGCTGCTGCTGCTCCAGGTGGTGCCCGGGGCTGCAGGTGAGTGTAGCGCCATGGCGGGGTGGAAAGGGCTCTGGGGTGCGGGTAGAGTGGGGAGTGCGGGGCTGGAGGGCTTTAGGGAGCACCCCAAGGCACAGGGAGAGCTCTCAAGGGGCCACGGCCCCTTAGGGAGTGTCCCCTTCCAGCATCTGCCCATGCCCACAGGCGCCCGGCCTTGCAGCCCCAAGTACTTTGGTCGTGACTCCATGGTGTGCGTGTGCAATGCCACGTACTGCGACACGCTGGACCCCGTGGTCCTGCCAGCCCCGGGCACCTACGTCAAGTATGAGAGCAGCAAGGCCGGCAAGCGGCTGGAGCGCAGTGAGGGGAGCTTCCAGCGCAGCCTCCGTGCCCCAGGTACCTGCTGTGTGCTGAGCCAGGCTGTGTTGTCCCTCACAGGGCTGCTGCTGACGGTCAACATCTCTGCACTGTACCAGCATGTGAAGGGCTTCGGTGGGTCTCTCTCGGATGCTGCTGCCATAAACATCCTGGGGCTATCACAGCTGACCCAGGACAACCTGCTGCGGTCCTACTTCTCCGAGAACGGTGAGCAGCAAGGGTGCCGGCAGCGTGGGGCAGCTCGCTGGGTCCCTGCTGGGAGCTGTGGTGTCCCAGCTGCAGGGACGTGCATTGCCTGAGCTGCTGTTCCGGTGCTGCTTGGTGCCTATCCTTCTCCACAGGGATTGAGTACAACCTTGTCCGGCTCCCCATGGCCTGCAGCGATTTCTCCGTGCGCCCCTACAGCTACGATGACGTCCCCTATGACTATGAGCTGAAGCACTTCAAGCTGGCAGAGGAGGACGTGAAGATGAAGGTAGGAGGCTGAGCCTGCCACCAGTGCCTGGGTCCCTCTCTTTCCATTGGGTCCTCCGTGGGAGCTCCTGCGTGGGGACCCTGGTGCCCGGGCACTGCCATCCCAGTGTGGGGTGCGTGGGGACAGCCCGCAGGAGCTGGCACCTCCTCTGGGGTGCGTCCCGGCGTGCCCGCCCACTGCTGGCAGGGAGTGGAGCTGGGGCACCATGCCATGGGTGGTGCTCTCTGGCTGCCGTTCCTCGCAAGGGCCCTTCGGTGCTCCCCTTCCTCCTGTTGGGGTTTTGAAGGGCTGCAGCTGGAGTTGAGTCTCTCTCTGCCCTGTGCTGCAGATCCCCATCCTGCACCGAGCCTTGGCCATGGCCAAACGGCCACTGTCCCTCTACGCAAGCCCCTGGACCTCCCCAGCTTGGATGAAGAGCAATGAGGATGTCCGCGGGAAGGGCACGCTGAAGGGGCAGGCGGGGGACAAGTACCACAAGACCTGGGCCAACTACTTCATCAAGTACCATTCCCAGGGGCTGGGATGCCCTGGGTCTGGGGCAAACGGAGGAGGGAGTGTGTTTGGGGCAGGGGACGCTCACAGCATGGCCAGCGTCCCTCTGCTTTCCCCTCTCTCAGGTTCCTGGATGAATATGCCAAGCACAACCTGACCTTCTGGGCGGTGACAGCACAGAACGAGCCCCTTGCGGCGCTCTTAGCACACCCCCAGTTCCCGACCATCGCCTTCACCGCTGTGCAGCAGCGAGACTTTGTGGTGCGGGACCTGGGCCCTGCGCTGGCCCGGAGCTCACACAGCGCCCGGCTCATCATCATGGACGATCAGCGCATCCACCTCCCCGCCTGGGCCAAAGCGGTGAGGCGCAGAGCTTCCCCTCTAGCTGTCTGCTCTGCTTCACGCCTAGCTATTGAATGATAACCTAAAATTAAGCCTGCAGCCACTCCCAGTCCTAGACAGATGGGAAGGCAAATCAGGTGTGCTGCAGAGAGAGCAGGAGCTGGGTAATTGTTAGCAGCCACCCCTGCGCTCTTGTCTGAGGCAGGGACAGGAGGTGGCTTCTTCGTCCCGCGTTCCTGCAGCAGGGCAGCCACAGGTGCTGCCTGTACGCTGGCTGCTTCTCTGGGCAGTTTCAGTTGTTTTGTTTTACTCTTTGCCCTCCTTCATTTGCAGTACTGAAGGGTTGTTGTGGGAATTCCTCTAGACTAGGAACAAGGAAAGGAAAATTTGCTCCTGTCTCTGCCTTGAGCAAGAACGGAGCTGCAGGGGGAGGGCAAAGCGTGAGCGTGTTCCTTCCTTCAGAGCAGCGACCCTGGGGGTCAGCGGTGCCAGACCCCTTGGCAGGAGCCGAGGATGAGGAAGGAGGGGTGGGAGGTGTCCCTCCATGTGCCCAGCAGGGTGCTAGAGCCACCTCTGGGTGCTCCTTGCCAGTTAGGGTGCAGGCGAAGGAGACCCTGGTGCTTGCGAGAGGGGAGGCTGGTAGTCTTGGCAGGCCATGATGGGGTCCATTTGCCATGCCCCGTGGGGACAGGGGTGGTCCCTGACACATCTTCTTTGTCCCACCAGGTCCTGGGCAATGCCACCGCTGCCCACTACGTGGCTGGCATCGGCGTTCACTGGTACCTGGACAGCATCGTCCCAGCCAGCTGCAGCCTGGAGGCCACCCACAAGCTCTTCCCCAACCATTTCCTCCTCTACACTGAGGCCTGCAGCGGTTTCCTCACCTATCGGTTCTCCGTGTCACTGGGCTGCTGGGAGCGAGGGGACCACTACAGCCACAGCATCCTGACGGTATGGCCTCTCTGGGCATGGCTGCGAGCCTGGCACGGCCGCCCTGAGCCTCTTTCCTTGTTGCCCAGGTCCTGAACCACTTTGTGGCTGGCTGGACCGACTGGAACCTGGCACTGGACCTGGAGGGGGGCCCCAACTGGGTTGAGAACTACGTGGACAGCCCCATCATCGTGGACAGCAGCGAGGATGTCTTCTACAAGCAGCCCATGTTCTACCACATGGGGCACTTCAGGTGGGTTGGGGCTGGCTCCGGTGTTCCTCGGAGCTGTGCCCCACACCTGGGATGAGTCTGCCTGCCCCCCATGGTCACTGGGAGTGGGACAGGGTTGCTGGCATCCCCTGGAGCCCCCATTCCCCTCCTGCAGCAAGTTCATCCCCGAGGGCTCGCAGCGTGTGGGGCTGCACAGCAGCCGCTGGTGCCTCTTCTGCCAGCTGGAGCACGTGGCCCTGCTGCGTCCTGATGGCGCCATCGTCCTGGTGGTCCTCAATAGGTCAGCAGGGACTGGGGAGGGGGGCTCATGGTGCCAACCTACTCAGTCCCTCTCGTATTCCCCCTAAGGTCTGCCTGGGATGTGTCCTTCGGGATCTTGGACCCCGCTGTCGGTTTCATTGAGGCCGTGGCTCCAGCCAGTTCCATCCAGACCTACCTGTGGCAGCGGCAGTGACGGGGCTGTCCCCAGGGCTGGGGGGTGGGTGCTGGGGGCTGCAGCTGGCAGCCCTCCCCTCACCATTTCCAGCATTCTCCAGTGGTGGTGGCACCCTGGGGATGTGGGATGGCCCAGGGGTCCTCCCACCTCTGTGCCAGGGGTGCCATGGTCCCATTATGTCCCCCTCCTGGTGTGGCAGCGTCCCCCTGGACACCATGCCCTGCACCAGGCCGTGCTTCCATACGTGGCTCCCTCCAAACCTTCGCGTGTGTCTCGCACGCCAAGTAAAGCTTTGACGTGCTCCCTCCGGTATGCACCGTTCCCCGTCATTGTTTCCCCTACGTGCTCAGAAATTGTTCCGTTTTCCTCCCTTTTCCTCCACAACGTGGGTGAGGCACTGAGTGCTGAGGGGGTCCTAGGGCAGCCTCCGTCCCCGCATCCTCCGTGTGGCTGCCTCGTTTGTAGCTGCAGCCAGAGGCTGTGCCGTTGGCCAGCTTTTGATTCGTTTCATATGTGCTGTTGGTTTTTCTAGCTTGCCTTTTTTTTTTTTTTTTTTTTTTTTTTTTTTTTT
>NC_048917.1:2529983-2535610 GCF_011077185.1 Oxyura jamaicensis | reverse complement strand
CCTTTTTTTTTTTTTTTTTTTTTTTTTTTTTTTTTTTTAATCAAAATGTCATGCTGCATCAGGGGGGACGCTGCACAAAAGGCCGAGTATGCTGGAGCCATGTCCCCATCGACCAAACCCCGCAGCTGCAGCAGCCAGATTAATTTGATACCAACTCTTCCATAAATTCACACTGTCTGCCATCTCCAGTAATCCTCTGCTAATGGAGCCTCATGACAGACTCCCCTCTATTCTGGCTCTGTCTGAAATCAAGCTGACAGGCTACAATTACCTGACCATCCTGTTTACTCTTTTTAAATACCAGCTACAGTTTTTGCTTGCTCCAGTCTTTGGGAAGGTTACCAGTATCTTTGAAGTCCAGGAATTAGAAAGCCAGAGAGCTTCTTAGCAAATTCCACTTGTATGTAAGCTGCGGAGCTGCTGATGTTGAAGGAAAAAAAAAAAAAAAAAAGAGGTTTAACAGCTGTCTTGTTGGAGCTCGACATGAAGACAGCACCTGGCTGGTTCTCAGCCCTATTCATAGGGCACTTCTGCCCGTCCTGCGCTTATGTTGATGCTTCTGGGTAGTGCTGACCCAAAGCACAGCTGGAATTCCTTCCCTTCCTAATTTAAATTAAAGCTCTGCCATGCAGAGGAGGCACACATGGGCATGTCTGGAGCCCTGCAGCTGCTGTTTGCCATGCGTGAAGCACACACGTGTGCTGCAGCACTTCGGCACAGCCCCTGCAGCCAATCTCGGTGCTCCCTTGCCAGCTGCAAGCACGGCTGCTGCAGGCTGGTGTCTCGCCTTCCTCCCCATGTGCCAATGGAGAAGGTGAGGGCCGTGCCATCCCCAACATCATGCCATGGCTGCGAGAGGCGCAGGCTGCGGGATTTGCCCTGGGGACCTTGCAGGGGGGAGCGTGGGGGAGAGCGGGGCTGGCACCAGGCAGGTGTTGCCCCCATCCTGTTTCTCTTGATGGGTAGGTGCTGGCAATTAGAAAGGATCCCAAATTAGAATGTGCGCTGTCTGGGCTTGTTCCACAGCCCGCAATGCGGTCGGTAAAGTGCTGCAACCCTCTCCACCCAGCACTGCCGCGTGGCTGGGGCTGACATCAGGGGATGCGACCCCATGGCAGGGGTGAGCTGGGGGAGCCCGGGGCAGAGCCTGCGCTCTCCCGCAGCACCCCCAAGGAGGGGCGGCGAGGGGTGGTGTGATGGTCCTGCTGCTTTCGGGTGGTCCCAGGAGTGCCCTGCAGCTCTGGCCACACGGCTGCCACATGGAGAAAGCCAGCTGGAGCTCCCCGTGAGTGGGACATGGGTCTCAGCCACAGCACTTGCTAGAGACGGTTTCTGCCTACGTCTGTGGCACAGAAGACACAGAGACAACCATGTCAGGGCTGAGGGAGGGGGTCTGCATGGGAAGATGTGGCCAGAATGACCAAGGCATAAGGGGGAGCTGCTGCAGAGAGGTGCAGGTGGGCAGTCCCATGTCCCTCCCTTGCTGCCCCGCAGTTGCTGGGACAGGTTTCGGGAGAACTTTGCAAACGCTGCAGGGAAGTGTTGAAAGCTCTCATTGGCGCGGTGTTGCAAAACCCTCCTCGGGCTCCTCTTCAAACGCACCCAAATCCCATGAGCCATCCTCTCGCCTGGGACTCGCCTTTCCTGCTCAGCCAGGAGCTGTCGCCTCCTACCCAGCTGCAGCCCAGAGAGCAGGTCTGGCCGCCTCGCCACCCTGCTCCCAAGCAGAGACACGGCAAGAGAAGGTTTTTCAGGAGAAGGTGAGTAGCCTGGATCTGGAATGGTTTTTTTTTGGACAGCGGGGATGGGGTTGCCCAAGGAGCTGGGACCAGGCTGAGGCTGTGAGCAACATGTTGGCCGGTCACTGCTGGCAGGAGATGACAGGTGCAGGAGAGCCCTCCTGGCCCTGGTCCCCATCCCGCAGGGTCTTGTGGTGGCACTATCCCAAACCTCACTTCCCCCTGTCCTGGTGCCAGCAGTGCAGGGAGGCACAAAGGTGGCTGATCCTGTGTTTTCTTTGAGATGCTCCTTGCCCAGCAGAGCAGGATGGACAAGACAGGGTGGGAGCAGCTGCACAGGGCAGGGAAACGTGGGACCCACCTGTGCTGTGGGCTCCATCCCCAAACCTCTCTGACTGGGCAAGCCCTGGCTGCCACACTCTGGGGTGCAAGCACAGAGCTGCTTGCTCCTGGCCGTGGCTCAGGAGGCATCAGGGACACATCCAGAGCCTGTCACATGGGGCCATGACATGTGCTAGCCCCCCAGTCCAGCTGGGGGCACGGCACGGCTGAGGGACACACAACAGGGGAAGGAGGCAGGCGTGCTCCATGAGCAGGGAGGGAGGAAGGTGAGGACGGGAGTGATCCGACCCGCCGGGTGCTGCCAGCGTGGGTGGCTGGCAGTGCCAGAACGCCGGGCATAGGGCGGCACATGCTGGGGGCTGCACCTCTGGCTGGGGTGCGCATGCTCTGGGTCTCAGTGTGGCTGGAGACACCCATGGGTGACAGCCCTGTGGGAGCAGCATGCTGTCAGTGAGGCAAGAGGGAGGGCAAGTGCTGGGCCAGGGTGCTGGTGGGTCCTGGGGCTCCCAGAACCCATTGTCTCAGATCAGGAGCTGTCACTGCCTGGGGTTTCTGCCCCCATGTGGGGCTGGGATGGGGCAGAGGAGCCGCTCACTGACATCTACCACCCTGCTCCCAGCACCAGAGCTCACTGACCACATCCGTCCGAGTCCAACAGTAGCGGAGGTGCCATGTGGCGTGGGTGTGCCAGCGTCCTGGGCTGGCTCCTGCTGCTACAGGCAGCACCACGTGTGGCAGGTGAGTGGCCAGGCTGTGTCCCCAAGGGGGGTCCAGCATCTGTGAGGGGCAGAAGGGGTGAGCTGGGGGCCAGAGGAGCTCCCTCCTGGCAGGGGAAGGTCTGCAGCAGACCTCTGCCTGCCCCTCTCCTCCCACTGCAGGCGGCCGGCCCTGCAATGCCAAGGACTTCGGGCACGGCTCGCTGGTGTGTGCCTGCAGCGCCGCGTACTGCGACACGCTGGACCCCGTGGTCCTGCCGGCCCCAGGTACCTACGTCAAGTACGAGAGCAGCAAGGCTGGCAAGCGGCTGGAGCGCAGCGAGGGGAGCTTCCAGCGCAATGCAGAGACCCCAGGTACCTGCTCCGGGTGCCGACACGATGCCCCATCCCCAGGGACAGTGGCACTGTCCCCATGCCGTGATGCTGCTCACCCCCTGCAGATTTCCACCTCACTCTGGACATGGCACAGCGCTACCAGAAGGTGAAGGGCTTTGGAGGCTCCGTCACAGACTCGGCTGCCATAAACATTCAGTCCCTGTCCAAGGAGGCTCAGAGCCACCTACTCCGCTCTTATTTCTCTGAGGAAGGTGAGCCCGGGGCAGGGCAAGAGCGCTGGGTGCCTGGCCTTGATTTTGGAGAGGGACTGGGAGGTTGCACCCCCAGAATGCCTCCCAGGGCCCCCCCATTACCCTCCACCCCATCTCCAGGCATTGAGTACAACCTCGTGCGCGTCCCCATGGCCAGCACCGATTTCTCTGTGCGTCTCTACACCTATGCTGATGCAGAGGGTGACTTTGAGCTGAAGCACTTCAACCTGACAGAGGAGGATACGCAGATGAAGGCGAGTCCTGTGGATGGGGGGCAGCCATGGGGTGGGCAAGCCTGAGGTGCTGGGGCAGGGTCTGGGGTGGGACGGGTGGCTATGGGAAGGTGGCTCCCCATGACAGGGGAAAGGAGAGGGCTAACCGTGCCACCCATGGTGCTGGAGCTGGCACTGACCTGGGAGAACTCACTGTGTTGTCCCCAGATCCCGATCCTCCAGGCAGCCCAGGTAGTAGCCAAGCGCCCCCTGTCACTGTACGCCAGCCCCTGGACGTCCCCGGTCTGGATGAAGACGAACGGTGCCATGACAGGGAGAGGGACGCTGAAGGGAAGCCCGGGGGACAAGTACCACAAGGCCTGGGCCAAATACTTCATCCGGTGAGTAGCCGAGGGACTCCAAGGGGCAAGGGGAGCTGCACCCCAGAGGCAGGCCCAGGTCCTGCTGTGCCAGTCCCATCACCTGCTGTGATGAGGCCGCTCACCTTGCTCCTCCTGTGCCCAGGTTCCTGGACGAATATGCCAAGCACAACCTGACCTTCTGGGCTGTGACAGCAGGGAACGAGCCCACAGCTGGCGAGATCATCTTCTACCCCTTCCAATGCCTGGGCTTCTCCCCGGAGCACCAGCGGGACTTCATCGCACAGGACCTGGGCCCTGCACTGGCCAACAGCTCCCACCGCAACGTCCAGCTCATCATCCTGGATGACCAGCGCGTGATGCTGCCCTACTGGGCTCAAGTGGTGAGGCCCCACGGCGGCTCTGCCCTGCCCCATGGTGGCTCTGCCCTGCCCCACAGCAGCTCTGAGGGCCTCGCTCTTTTCTCCTCCCAGGTTCTCAAAGACCCTGTGGCTGCCAGCTACATCAGCGGCATTGGCATCCACTGGTACCTGGACTTCCTGGCACCCATCGACCTCACCCTCTCCATCACCCACCACCTCTTCCCCAATTTCTTCCTCCTCTCTACGGAGGCCTCCACTGGCTCCTACTTCTGGGAGCCCCGGGTGGTGCTTGGTGGCTGGGATCGTGGGAGCAAGTACAGCCACAGCATCCTCACGGTAGGGCTGGGTGGGCCTGCGGGACGCGCTGCCCAACTTGGCTGCGTGCAGCTCAGCACCGCGACCACTCCCGCAGGACCTCAACAACTATGTTA
The DNA here is from genome assembly GCF_011077185.1 of Oxyura jamaicensis. NCBI lineage: Eukaryota > Metazoa > Chordata > Aves > Anseriformes > Anatidae > Oxyura > Oxyura jamaicensis. The sequence goes on along the minus strand of NC_048917.1, from coordinate 2,530,841 downwards.
CGGGCTGGACTGACTGGAACCTGGCGCTGGACCTTCAGGGGGGGCCCAACTGGAGCAAGAACTACGTGGACAGCCCTGTCATTGTGGACAGCAGCAAGGACGTCTTCTACAAACAGCCCATGTTCTACCACATGGGTCACTTCAGGTGAGTTGGGGCTGGGGGCAGCTGGCAAGGGGACCCGACAGCAGTCCTGGGTGCTGCATTCAGCCCCTACTTGTCCTTGCAGCAAGTTCATCCCTGAGGGCTCGCAGCGCGTGGGGCTGGCTGTCTCCAAGAAGTGTCGTAGGTGCGACCTGGAGCACACAGCTTTCCTGCGCCCCGACGGCGCTGTGGTCCTGGTGGTCCTGAACCGGTGAGTGGCTTGGCCCTGTGCCCTGACCCCAAAGCCCAGACAGCTCCTCTGACCCCCTTCCCACCTCGCATGTCCCCCAGGTCGCCCGTGGATGTCTCCTTTGGGATCTCAGACCCCAGAGTCGGCTTCATTGAGGACACAGCTCCCAGCAACTCCATCCAGACATTCCTGTGGAAGCACCCAGCCTAGCATGGCTGCGGTGGTTCCAGAGCCAGCAGAGCTGCTGGGGGGCTGCTTCACCCCCCTGGGGGCTCATGGGCAGTCCCCTGTGGCCCTGCACCACCCCAGGAGACCTGATTGATCCACAGGCCGTGCCTGCTGTTTTCTAAACATTTTCATAAAATAAAGAGGTTTTCTACATCCTTGCCTGCACGTCCTCTGTCCTCCCTTGCCGCCTCCTCACGGTGCTGGACCTGGATGAGGAGGCAGATGTGGAAGTGGCCATACCCACAGCACCCCCTGGTCCCCCACCGCTCCCCCTCAAGCTGTGACCTTGGTGGGAGGC